>NC_065519.1:25241100-25263074 GCF_006386435.1 Epinephelus moara | reverse complement strand
TGCCCGTTCAATTAACTTTTAACAGGTCTGACGCTACGGCTGTATCTAGGCTAATGGCTAACATGCTAACTATTATTTCTATGTCACTAGTCACTTGAAACAAATTTAGGACGATAGGAGACGGGTTGAAATAAACTGAAATTTCCCTTTAATGCGCAAATTTAAAATGTGCATAAAAACACTACTCATAAAAACTGAACTTACCATTTTAACATTTTTTTGATTAAACAAACAAGATGTAATATGTTTATTCAGACCGTTCTTCACCTAAAAAGTGGCCGCATGGTAATCTGTGCAAGCATCTGAGCATCTTAATATGGCTCACATTTACGTTTATTGTTAGGCAGTGACTTCTATTGGCCATAGTGATTATGACAGGAGCAATGAGGAAGTCAGGTGACAAAGTCCTCATAGTGAGAAGACTGGGGTTGAAGGATGGATCAAACAAACAGGACTTTCACCTAAGAGACCGCTGTTTGTGTCCCCTTGTGATAGCAAAAATCAATGTTGACTTGTTTTTACTTACATAAGTTAACTTATGTAACATACTTAACTTACATCATGTATGTTACTTCTACACGCAACATTTACGTACGCAACTTAATAACTAACAAAGTAGATTTGGTGCCCAAGTGCTGCAACTGTTTCACAAATGTTAACCACATGTTTAAAACTGCGACTGCTGGTACGTGCACCTGTTGCTGGTACTCTCCAGTGGTCATATATATCATTTTGGGAGTCACTGGCAAACAAAGTATTCTGTCAAGGACGTGTTGTGTTAAGTAGTATGGATATTGGCAGGTTCCTGCTGTTTCCAGTCTTTATGCTAAGTTAAGCTAATAGTCTCCTGGTTCTAACTTCATACTGAGTGGACAGATCTTACTCTCTAAACACATTGATACATTAACACATTCCCCAAAATATCAAACTGTTGCTTTAAAATTATAACCAAAACGCCTTTTGGAAAAGTATACAGTTACTGGCTGCTTAAGTTTTTCAATAAAAACCCTGCAGTAGTACTGATGACAAGCATGTCCTGAAGCTATTTAAAACAAAGTATTAGAGAAAAAATTATGCAGATTTCCCAGTACATTAAACTTGTTCCCGTGGATGACAGCCACATCATAGCCGAAGCCAGAGATGCTGGACCTTATTATTTAGGGAGTGAAATGAAAACTGTTCTGTAATTTAAAATTCAAAAGACCAATAATTCTACAATCAAAATGACATGATTATGATTTGTTATCTTTTTATAGTCCCATTGAAGACAAAGCGATGACTGACACCAATTGCTCCGTTCTCAGTGATTCAGAGGCCACATTGAACTTAATCAAATTTCATAAGATAGTAAATCTCCTAGGGTTCTAGCTTGATGGTTTATTGATGCATTGGAAAAAATTATTGGCAGAATATTATGGAGCAGAAAATTCAATTCCTTCCTGCTGTGATATGACAGATGTTTGACAACAGGCGTTCGTTCCCTCAGTTGTGAGACTCACTGTGAGGGACCCCTGCTGGGACAAGTGGATGAACAAATAGAACATCCACTGATGTTTTGTGTGCTTGATATCATGACGTCTCAGGGAAGTGAGGCAGCCATGCAGTGTAAGACGAAACAGGATCCTTTTGTTTGTTTGTCACACTTGAATCAGATAATTCAAGACAAGAATAATACCTGGAAATGTAGGAGAGGGGAGGAGTGGAGGAGGATCCTGATCACTTGAAAAGTTATGTATTATACGTTATATAACTCAGTGAAGGGTGAAAGAGAAGGCGCAGAAACTCCGTAAAAATCTATATGACATTGGTGTTCCTCTAACTTTACCTTTCATGCCACCATGAGGTTAATATCTGTGGATCAGAGTGATATCTTGACAACTATTAAATTGATTGTCATATATTCAAGGTATTTAAGGATCGAGTTCCATGACTTTTCCTTTAGGACCACCAGCAGCAAGTTTTCACCTATTTTGTGAAATATCTCTTCATTTTCTACATGAATTTGCATCAAATTTGGTACGCTTATTCATGGTTCGCAGACATATTCTAATGACTTTGGTGATCCCCACACCTTTCCTTTAGCACCACCAATAAGTTGACTTTTGTGATTTTGATTGAAATAACTTGATAACGATTGGATGGATTTTCATGAATCTTGGTACTTTGATCCCCTGGGTTCAACGTTAATGTTTTGGGGTTTGTTTGTTTTTTTCACTCACTGGTTGGGCAAGTTGGTCAGAAATCTACAGCCTGAAGTCAGTCTTTACTTACCTCTTATTTTTAATATTATTTATTGGCAGTTATCAAATAGCAACAAAGACTAAGGTTTATTGTCATGTTTAATCTCTTTTAGGTAATTGAACCAGAACATGGACGCAATGTGTTGAGTTGTGAAGCAACAAAAAGCTCTTGTTATGGCACTCCAGCTGGGTTTTTTAGGAAACTTGACATACTTTTGAAAAACGACCCCATTTTATTTGCCTTGCTCTCAGAATTGTGCCAGACTGCACAATGCATAGTTGAAGTCTTTTCCCCACATCCGGTAATACCATCCAACCACAGTCCTGTTTCCAGGCTAATTGAAATGCTCACTTGTTCTTCTGCTCATAAAGTGTCTTTACCTACCTGCCCAAAGAGCACGTCGCATGTGCTACTCTCAACAGAGATAAGGAGGAAACGAGATGGCTCACTTCTTAGCTACTTCCATCACCAGCTCAAAAACAATGTGCTTATTTCTCTTTTACCACTTGCCCAGTTGGGCAAGAGATTTACTAGCCCGGCATGGCATTTTACTTGGCCCAGGCAATCAGCAATCCTTACTGTTGAGCCCTGCCTGAAATGTTAACATACTAAACTAAAATGGTGTGTATGGTAAACATTATTCTAAACATCAACACATTAGTACTGATGTCAGCACGGAGCTTAAAGCCTCACTGTGCGCAGCCTCACAGAGCTGCTAGCATGGTAAAGTCTTGGTAATACTTACAGTACAAGATGTCCTGAAGCACAGTTACAAAAGGTAACATAAAGTTATATAAAGTACATTATTTTAAGATGATATTATGTTCACAGGCCAAACTCTGGTGCTTCATAATGAGCTGAGAGGAACCCATAGATGCATGTGTTCTTGAACCCTTCACCAAGATGAGCACATAATGTTTACCTCGTGAGGAGCAGAAACATAAAGCCACCCTGTTACAAATCACACAGGCCTGAACGCAGAAACAAATATTGGTTTTCCTGGCCGAGCAGAGCTTGTGAAAGCAGCACTTCTCCTAAAGCAATAAAGGCCAGACAGTCATGAAGACAGATGGAGGTTATCTCTCCCATCTAGCATGTCCGACGGTGCAGTCCCAGATAAGGCCCTGCTGGGGACCACCACAGGGGGAAACACTCACAGGGCTCTCATTAAGACGGCGGTAATGGTGCTTCGCCATCACACACCTGCCTCAGCAAAATGCGGTGTGGATTTGAAAGAGACACACACACAGTCCATTAGTGTTGATCCACGGCTTTTGTTTGCCTGCTGCGCTGCATCATAGCTAATCAGTGTATTACACTCAGTGGCTACACGCACAGCCATATGTTTAAGATTATCGACAGATGAAGCTCATAGATCAGTGCGCCACTTTGTAACCAAGTGGTGTGGTGACATCTTGAGGAAGCATCTGCATAAAGGATGCTAATGACACTCTGCTGTTAATGGTAGCAGGTAAATGGCTTATGCATCATATTGTATATGGAGAGTCGGCTGCGTTTAGCGTCGACAGGTATTAAATCCAACCTGGGGGATTGATGGCTCTCTGTTTGGACTGTGTTGACAACAGACAGCCTGGCATATGGTTGTCATCATAATCAAAAGCTGAGGTGTGAGAGACGGAGGTGAATTGCGGATGAATGTAGATATGGATTACACGCTGAGCATTCACTTAACATTCACATGCTCACACTCTACACCTCACTGTGTCACAAAATAATCACCAATAGCTTGTGTAGAGCTACTTTTAATAATAAGGTATTCTGCGTCTTCTTTTTTTTTTTGACGAATATTCCTTTTCTGCAGCCCGTGCATTACACTTCACTCATGAAGCTGCATCTACATCTATTCAATTTTCTGCACCACCAACCCATACATTATTACACTATTACAAGTTCAACTCAGGCCCTACTTTCATCAGAGGGCGACATCTTATCACAGCCTCTATTTTCGGTCTACGTGAGGCGGATTACGTAACTCCACAGCCTGCCACATCCTCAGCTCCGAGACGCCTTGTACCTGCTGTTGTTAAATGACTTTGCAGCCTCGCCTCACTTCAAGCAGCAGCGGGAACAGTTAATAATTCATCTAGTTGTGTAGCTCGTGTCTTTACTGTATATATCTAGCGCTGGAGTTGTCTCACGCCAGCAGCGCCCGGCATACTCGGCTTTGATAGTGCATCAAAGTATTTAGGATGGTAGTGGAATATGTAACAGTACGTTAAATATTGATAGGCTTGTCTGAACATGTTGGCTAGTTCCAGCGTTGGAATCGATATGTGAAATTCTGCTCAGCTGTTCTACAGTTCAGATGGAAAAAAGGAGTGCATGTACGGCAACTGATGGCCCCCCCCAGTGCCTCTCAATTAAGGAGTGACTTAGGGTGCCTCAGGAGGTGTGTTTGGCTCTCTAGGAGGGTTATGTGGATGTTATTTGTACTTTTTTAACTGTGAATTATACAGCCACAGCTACAGAAACAAAGAATGCACTTGAACAGATGTTTACCTCTTAGTTTTGGTCTTGAAAGAGCCAGCTTTTACTGGGTTTTGCTCTAGATTTACATTACATCCAAGTGGAGTTATTGAGAGTAAAGTTAATGCCAGTTCCACAGTAGCAGAGCATACTTTTACACTATTTGCCTCTGTAAGAATGCATTTAAACAGCTGATGTTTGCACTACAGCTCAGTGCTCTTGCGGATGAGGCATGAATTTCTGAGTGAGACCATGAGATGGTGCTATGTGCCTAAAGTGGGATCTTTGCTGCAGAAAAACACACATCATACTATAACACGTAGTGCACATAACATCACTGATGTGCAACTCATGTTCAGTAACACTCACTAATGCTCTGAACTTTGTGATTTTCCTGTTTTTGCGCATCTGATGAAGCTGGGGATGCTGCAGGGTGAAGGACTCTGCAAGGGCATATAAGGAACTGCAGCTTTTGAAAAACCTCTTTCACCCACTTCTTTCCTCTTCAGCCCCGTAATAAGATTCACCCGTACTGCTTAGCATTCACCTATCGTGCACAGTGAGTCAGCTTATCTTTAGTCGGCACGACTGAGAGGGTGAATCTCCGGCTGCAGCGAACAGGCCTTTGCAATAGATTTACATCACTTTCTCACGGCACGGAGCACTGGGGGGGAAACAGCACTGGGATACGGGCTAGCGGCGTGGACCAGAGACCCGTGAAGCATTCAATCTGTGTGCCATCACAACGCATCAGCTCGGTACCTCGGCCCTGCTACCAGCCTGCACACACACAGACGACTATTTGGAGAGGTTTTAGCAGCCTGCCTAAACACTGCAAGGTCAACAGTAGCGGAGTAGGATTCAGAATTTAAACAGGCAGCTAGTTCGGTGTGAAGGCTTGGAGGAATGATTGAAACAAGACAGGAGGGGCGAGGTGAGCGGGATTGTTTTTGGTGGATATTTTGTATGCATAGCAGGTCATAATCTTTTCTATGAAGACTCATGTAGGTCCAGAGCGCTTTAAACTATAACAATCAGCGTTCCTACATAATACTCCTGCCGCCCTATTTATTATTCATAGTGTTTTGATCACACATTAGAATTTTCAATATAAATGTACCTGGGCCACTTGCAAAATTGTGGCAATTAATCATTGTAGGGACACCCTTTATTACCATCAAGCAGTGCCAAGAAGTGACCCGAGTCAGCATATATCGATGAAAGTCCATTTGAATTCTTTAATTATTAAAGGGCGTCTTACACCTAAGCTCTGCAGCTGGGGATTTCCTCGCTGAAAAAGAACAGAGGCTAGAGTGTAACGCTGTCGAAGCTCCAGGTAATAAGAGGACACAGGCTGATTGACGCTTTGCAGCATCCTCTGCGTCTACAGCCTGTACAGGTTTCCCTCCTCAGATTTACCCGAGGCAAACAAAAAATACATTTTGTTTTCTCAGTGATAAGAGAAACACGGGTGTTTTCTGATTTAATCCCGTAGGCTTATCTCGCCATACCAATCAGGTGTTGTGTCGTGTCTGCCCCCGGTGTAGGAATTTGGGAGATTGCTGAGGTGTGGAGAGTTATTCTAGGGAAAAGAGTTTGCAGACACGCGCTCACACATCATCTCCAGCCAGTTTTTGTAATGGAACAAGCCTCCATGCAGGGGTAACATGAGGATGCTAGAGATGACTGTAGCTGCCATTCATCTATGCTGGCCAGAGGCCCAGAGAGAAGGGGGGACAGGGGATGAAAAGGGATGAAAAGGACTGGCTTGGCTGCATTGGTTTTTGGGAGGGAACAGAAGAAAAACTGTCTGGCTAGGTACTGTAGATCTATTTCTTCTGGGAGAAATGATAAAAAAACAACACCTTTCACAGTGTGATACACTTCGGTAATGTGCCAGGGCCAAAGCCTATTTCCAAATCATTGCTTTTTTTTTTTTTTTTTGCTTTTTTTTTCCAGCACCACTTCTGCTCTTCATCTTATCTACCACTTCCTTCTCCTCAGTTTATTTTTTTCCCTCCCTGAGTGATTTACACATATACTGCCACTCAACTGTCCCTTTTCCCATTTAGATAGTTCTGCTGTGTTTCGATATACACACTGAAGGGGGCTCGGTGCAAAGACATCTGAAATGGATCCCAGATTTTGTCACACTTTGACAGTGTTTGTAAAAGTCATCCATAATGCATGGCGAGGCCTCCAGATGTATGAGCTTCCTCCTCTTTGCCCCTCTAAACTTTTCTTTTACTTTCATGTCATTTTATGCCGACTTCTTTCCTCATGGGGGAGCTGTGATCTCTTATTCCAAGCCACGTTAGAATAAAACTATGCCGGTGCCTTACAGCATGACACGCAGCACACTCACACATTTACTCACATATATTACATTTGACCCCTGAAGGAAAATCTTAATTGCAGGAGAGTGATCTTTTGACCGCCTGTCTTTGTTTTTCTGACAGTGCCGGCAGTGTGTGGCAGATAGAGTGGCCCTGTTATCACACCCAGCTAAAATATGAAATTGAAGGATTATAGTAAGTCCTGGCAGAGTGGTTGTCCTCTCCACTGCTATTTTATGGATTTCAGCACCCCTCTGACTTTAGCTCGGCTGAGGGAAATGTGTCACAGCTGCTGAGGTATAAGCTTTTTGGGATAGAAATCACTGGTGTTTTGTGAGGACAAACAGCATGTGCACACCTATATTTTGTACACCACCTCATGTTTTTTATTCCTTCCGCAAAGATCGCGCCTCAACCCCTTGCCCTCGGTTCCCAAGGCCTCCTGAAAGATTAGGCCTTTCACTTAAACCCAGACTCTGCCAGAACTCGGACAAAAATGGTCCGCCGTGTCGTAATGTTGTCGGAGTCGTGCTGTCTGGTTTGCCTGTTGCCATTTGGGCTGTGAGATGAACAGGCGGATCGGCATGAGAACACAGGAGGGGGGGAGAGACAGAGAGAAGGGGATTGGGAGAGACTGAGTTTGCAGGGAGGAGGAGAAGGAGGAAAGACAGACTGTGTGGAGGAAGGCAGGTCTCTCAGGCTCAGCCCAGTGTGTTGGACGGGAGCTAGAACAGGCTGATACAGAGACTGAGCAGCACTGCAGGAACACATTTGATACTTTACATAGGAGCACATGAGCACAGACTTACGAAAAACTAGTGTTGAAAAACATGTGAAATATATGAACAAGTAACACACTAGTCTGATACTGGATCTCTGAGACTGATACCAATGTTGCAATATGAGATTTTACACACACATAAGTAGGGCTGGGTTATAATCGATCATCCAATTTAAATCAATCTTCATTTAAATGATTTGATATTGATTCATAAAAGAGACAGACAGAGCTCAATCTTTGAAATATGCTTTTTACCATGGATGTGCAAAGCTTTCATCTCGTTAATGTTGCCAGTATTAAACCGACCCGGCACTAAATTATCATTGTGATCGTTGTAGGCTATTGATAAGATCCGATGTTACCACAGGCCCCCCGTCAACGGGTACAGATGACCTCAGTCAAAGGCTGAGGGGGCAGGCATTGCAGCCAAAACAATCCCTTGTGGTCCAAAACCATTTTCCCCAAAGACCACCATTGTAAAAGACAGGCGACCTGGAACTGCAAACAAGGTCAATCATGAATCTTACGATTCAGAATTTCTGAGCCATGGTGGTTTTATATTTGTGAAACGTTCCTCAGTCCAAGAAAAGCGCTTTTAAAGTCCATGACGTCATCACATTATAAAGTCTTTGAGCCAGGCGGGAACTCACAAGCAGGGCCAGCGGGAGAAACACTACTGTGCATATTCAGTGAGCTGCATACCGTGGAATTAAGCCTAGAAGCTAGAAAACTTTGTTGGCATATGTGCTAGGTGAGTGACTCCATTGAAATGAACAGGCGCCATCTTGGGATCTGGTTTCTAGTTATTTTTAAAATCTAACAAAAAATGTGAAGAAGCACCAGGTCTGACAAGAAAAACTGATGGTGAAGTGAGAAGTGAGGCAGACTAATGTTAGCAAATAAAACCTGCTGTAGCGGGCTCAGTTTTGCAGCAACAGTGAAGACACGGGTATGACTTTAAACTGGAGGACCCACACATTGGGGCTGAGCCCTCCACACACACACACACACACACACACACACACACACACAAACAAACATGGAGTCAACAGCAGATCAGTGAGGCCATGGTAGAGACAGATAAGTAAAGATGCTCATTTCGGTGTGTGCAATAAAACCTCCGCGAATGGAAAGTCAATACTTTATCTATACACTTGTTCAACAAGCATACACATGTAGACATTTTGAAAAGCAGGATTTTAATCTGTTCTGTTCACAGTCTCTCATCCACAGCCATGAACATTATGTCTAACAAAAGCACAGTATGCTGGCTCAGCTAAGTGGAATTGTTACAAACAAACTGAAGCAACAACATTTTTTTTTTTATCTCTGTTTAGTTTAGTTTGCCAAATTTACCAGTGGCAATGTTACCTGCAGGCAGGGATGCCATGGGCAGTCAAAGGAGGAGCACAAAAGACAGGAGGACACAGTGATAACGATTGAAGTCTGTGCTCTTTATTCTTTCTAAAATTCCCTCAGTAGCCTACTTTGATGTCAGGATTTTAGCTTTATTTCCAGTGAGATTTTATTGAGTTTATATAGTTGAATTTGCTGCCACAACACTTAGTTATAAAAGTATATAATTCACTTCTACAATGTATTCTTTTTTAAAATAATTAAATGTACAATTTGCAGCATATATTCTCTGAGAATCTCTTTTAACTTCAAGCAGAATTGTTATTGTAACTGAAATATCCCGTGCCAAATTGATGCTGCATTGAGTTGAACAGAATTAGAAATTGTATCGAATCTGTACCTTCAATCAAAATCGAATTGATTCAGAAAATAAGTGGCATTACCCAGCTCTACACTTACACCGATGATGCCAAAAAGATGCAGTTTTACAGCTGCCAATCCACTAACAGCAAATATAACTTAAGTAAAAATAAAATCAATAACATCACTGCAAAATGATATGTAAGTTAGGATAAGAGAAGAAGGGGTTAAATATATGAAAACTGTTAAACTTTATATACAAATGAGCATAAATGCTTGTCTGCCTCTATGTGTCAGCTATTGACAGGCGACCTCTCGCCCAATGTCCAGTGGTGCTCCCAATTATGAAGAAAAAGAAACCAAAGTGTATCAGTATCCGCTTCCTTCACTCTCATATTGACTTATTTTTAACCAGCCTACACAGTACAACAGCATAATAGATTTCTCCTAACTCTCTAAAGAATAAGCAGTGATGGCTAATGGACGGATGGACTATATTACACATTAAATAACATAGTGTGTGGTGTAAGCACCCTTGTGTTATGTACATTAAATGAATTATCCAGTCACTGCTGATAAATGTGTCTTTATATATTAATTTATCCATCATTTACTGGTGCTCTTTTGTTTCCATCTCTGTGATGCAAGCTTCAGGAAAGCTTTTATCATCCATTATTCATGTCAACAAAGTAAAGTCAATGAAAAATGCATTTTCAAAGCATATCTGTTGTATTTTTGTTACTTAGTGCCAACCAGTAGTATAGTCTCCGTGATACGCGGGTACGTCCCATATGGTTCCAGGATTGCTATATACCCACTTAAACATGCGCAGATACATAACAAAATAGTGACAGAACTTTCACTTCAGATATGTGTTTTGCAATTAAGGGGTAGAGAGATGTGACAGCAAACTGAACAAACGTCGCCAAACATGCAGAGAGACTCTTGTAGTCTTTACTCGCCCCCAGCCCACTGGGTGCAGTGTGCAGCGTGTGCATAGTAAGTGTGTGATCGGGCCAGAGGCAGTGACAGTGGGTGACTGAAGCAGAGAGGAAATTAACAGCAAAGTTATTAAGTGGTATTAAATGTACAGTGCAGGTTTCAGTTTGCCTGTGAATAAACACAGCAGCTCCTCAAGACCCAAGTAAAGTAAAGCACCGCTTATCTGCACACACTGCGATGCCACACAGCTGGTTCAATATGGGCAAAGTCTCCCTTTATATACTTTGCCTTCTGTGGCAATCAGCAGTGATGTGGTGGCTCACTTTTACACTGTGATCTGTAGCCTATAGTTTGGCTTTAGCCTCTAACTATCTTTGTCTTTTTAACCTGTTGTTGCTGCTGAGTCAGTTTGACATCCTGGATATATCCTTCAGACTCAGACTGTAGACCCCTCTGTCTGCTTCTCTCTGGAATCACTGTTTCATTTTTACAAAAATACAATAATATTTCTTCAGGGAGTGCAATTGGTTGCAGTGTGGGCTCCATGGTCACTCATAATCCTACAAAGCAGATTTCCCTGAAAACAAAAAAGGATATCCAGCATGTCCAGATACATATGTAATCATAAAACATGAACCAGTATAGGACTGTAAAAGCAGTAGAAGATCAGTTCAGGAGTGCGGCTCATCACAGTAAACCCACTATGTAACATATACAGAAATACTGTGAAAAGCTAAGATTGGCCAGTAATATCAGCCCGGCTGATGTATCGGTCACGCTAACCTGGATTATTCATAGTAACCATAAAAGTTAAAGGAGTAATAAAGGCTCTGTTTGAGACAGATGAGACAGAATATTCAGCAGGGGAACTTTGATGACAGTCTCCTCTCTTCTTCTTTGTCCTTATTCACCCTCATGACGCTCTGTATTATTGATAAAACTCAGGGCGAATTCATAGGGCTTCCCCCATTCCCAAGTCTGACTTTTTTTTTTCACAGTTTAGTCTTGTGAATCTGAGAAGCGAGTGGAAACATGCTCATATCTGGTGGGAGATCTGGAGAGGGTTCATGCTGTCCAACATTTGAGTCACACAATTGGCACAAAGTATTTATTTTTTGGTAGAAAATGCAGCAACACTGTTGTGAGAATGCTTTAATGGTCTGTTTCTTTGTCTCTTAATCGTCACTGCTCAGTTGTTTATCTGTAACGTATTCTAATGGCAGCCCCATCAGCCCTTTTTGACTTGATTTTCCTTTCTTGTGATGTGTAAAGGGAATATTAGAGGTATTATACCCTTTGAAAAATAAGTTGAATTTCAAAGACAAGCAGTCAGAAACTATATGTCAGTTTGCTGTTGAATAATGGATGAACAGTGGCATAGTGATATTCGGTTTCTGATCTTTTATTTTCTTTGCTCCCGAGATTTTAGGCTATCTGAGAACAAACAGGAGTTACTGTGCAGTGGTTGCCAAAACAGAGGATAGAGGATCATATATTGAAAACTCACTCCTTTCGGACAAGTCTGTACCTCATTTCCCAACCAAAAAGCTCTGTCCCTTGTTTTTAGACGTGTGTGCAACATGTCTCTGTGGTTGATAATGTCAGTCTTTTCATTGGTCCACCACTTTGGTCCAGACTGAAATATCTCAACAATTACTGGATGAATTGCCATGAAATGTGTTAAAGACATTCATGGTCCCCTGTAGGGATGTCACAAGTACCACTACTTTGGTACCAAATCAATGTCAAAATTTTAAAACGTGATGGTCCTCGTTTTTCCTCCAGTACTGTAGGTACAAATGGTGCTGGGGACGCAGTTCATCTTGACCTTAAAGGGTGGCATATACATGTACAAGTGTTCTAGTCTGATGTTAAATGCCAAAGGAAGAAGAAGAATGCCTACCATCATGAAAGAACAACAACCCATGGGAGGTGGCAACAAGTACAGCAGCAGCAACAGCTCTGCCTTGACTCCCAAAAAGAAAAGCGTTTTTTTCTTGAGGTCAGTGTATTTTTGTCAATTCCTCGCATTGGGAGTATCACATATTTACACTATGCTACCAGTGCCAGCAGCATGACGGGGCACTGAGGGTCTTTTCTGCACTGAACACTGAATGTATGGCCTTTATTCTGGTTGCAGAGAGATGAAAAATGTTTAACTTTAGGTTAACGCTGTGCTCGTGATATTAATATATCAAAGTCATAAACCCACATTGACAAGTAGCCTACTTTGCTTTTGATCCAGATCATAAGAAATGAATAATAAAATTTAAATTAGATTTAGCTTAAAAGTTTTTTGTAAAGGGGTGTACTGTATGTGTAAGTTAATTGGATTTATTGTTTTTTTCTCTGTAATATCAGATTGGGTATTGACAATCAAGGAATTTCGCTGGTATTGGCATCATCTACTAAATTTCTGGTACCTAGTCTCCAGAGGATAAATCCTAATCACTTTGGTGATCCCCTGAGTTTTACTCTAGCACCATCATGAGGTTTTGTCTAAGTGAAACATTCCAAAAACTACAGACAAAAAAAATTCCCATGCTAATAAGCAACATTTTTAGCATTCTACAAATGCTAGGCTGTACAGATGCTGTAAAGATTGTAAAGCTCCCTAAGTCAAATTGTGATTTGTAATATTGGGCTATATAATCAAACTGACTTGACTTGAAACTAAGATGATGAACACAGTAAACAGTAAAATGCTCAGCATCAGCAAGTTAATATTGTCATTGTGAGCATGTTAGCCTGCTGGTGTTTGCATTTAGTCCAAAGCAGCATTGTGCCTAAGCCTCACAGAGCTGGTGGTGTGGTTTTTAGACTTGCTTACCCAGTAGTGACTGACTCATGAGAACATGTGTACCCATGCAGTACAAGAAATCCACACCTATCAGTACAGGTCTCAACCTTATTTCCAACTCAACATAGTTTCTGTCTTTTCTCTTCATCCATCTTTTATGCTCTCTATGAGACCCTCTGCTCTTTCTGGGTGGACTGGTGAGCCTCCGTCCAGCTCCGGGTGTAAGTTCGTGGATAACCTCAACCAGACCATCTTGTTCTTGCGTATTCAAATTTGTGGAATTATAAAAAATCATGTAAGTTTGGAAATCCAGCAAAAACAGGCTCCCTCTTGGAGGGTCTGGGATGTTTGGCATGGGAAATGAAATGTCACTTCCAACCAGCAGTCAGAGTCAGGGTGGCAGGGACATCTACCATCCCTGTTAACTCATACCACAGCAACACTATAGCACCTCTATCCTCATTTAAGTTCAACATCTGTTCATGCATTATTGTATCTACGTCTGCCTCGTTTCTATAAAATAAGTCATGAGTTATGCTTTACCCAAAAACAGAGTGAAAGCTTTCTTTTCCCCTCTATTTAATTTTTGACTCTATGCACATGTACTGGTAATTGTATTATAAAGTAGAGGCATACTACTCCATCACTGTCATACCCATAATCACACTAAATAAGGGCCCCGTTGGCTATGATGGCTGTGTTACAGTACATATTCATAATACCTAGGAGTCTACTAGATGCAGGCTTAGCTTGATGACTTACATTTTGTCTCGCCTTAAGATGTAAGACCTTAAGACTCAGAAAGGATAATGGAGCTGCGTAAAGGTCTGCTGGAATATGAGTTTGTATTTTGGTTTACATCCTCCCATCATAACAACCTATTTATATGCCGTATATGTCTGTTTATTAAATTGTTTTTCTGTTTCCATTAACAAAGCAAGACATACATGTTTTTAAAATCAGTCAGGACATTATTTACACACCACCACAATTTCACTCAAGTGCGCTTGCTATAAAAACTGTGAGCTGCGTCTCTATCTCTGTGTTTGTAGAGTCTGAGCGCTCGCAGTCAGTGAGATCAGATAACCTGCTGTTTCATGTTAACCAGCGTGATCCTTGTGTCAGTATGTGTGCTATGCTGCCGGTAATATCCAGTAAGTAGGCAAATATACACAAGGTTTACCATGATAATGGGACGAGGGGTGTTTTCTGCATGCTAGAACACAGGCAGGATTATGTAGCTCAGTCTAGAAATAAAATGGATTTTGGGGATTTTTTTGTCAACACAGCCTTTAACATGGCTACCAACAGTGACTTCAGCCTATAGTGGAGAACCTTGTGTCTCTGTAAGTGTGCTGTGCTCAGCAGGGAGGAAGGTGATATTTTGCATTCGTGGAGGTAAATAGATTTTGTGATCAGTATGGAGGACCAGTGTTATAATGTCGTTTTTCCACTCTGTAGAATTAATTTCCCTTGTCACACAAGCTGAGCGGAAGCTTAATTCTGTAAACAACACAAACACCAGATACACATCATATTAGCGATAATCCAGCTCATGGGAGAACACATGTGTTTGCACGTCAATTCCTCTGTTGCCATCGGGCCAGCTGGCGCGTTGCTTCTGTGTTTTTGTCTTTGGAATCGCGTCCGGGGAAGCCGACCGTATAGGAGCCACATATGTGCACGGTTCCGCCGCAGTGGGTCAAGCTGATTTAATGATAACGCACTTTGTTTTAATTTTCTTCAGTAAACATCAACAGATGACCCCTAATCTGTCTTTGTGTCACAGCGCCAGATGTGGGGCTGAACATGTGGAGACAGCATTTTCTGCAAGAAGGCCTGTGAAATGAGACGTAGTCACATGCTAATTACCAGAAGCTAATATCTACCCTGATAGGAATATGTCACCTTATTGGATGTGGAGAAGTGAAAACACATTGTACAATGCAAAAAGGTTTTCATTTTTCCATGTGAACCATGTAGATTAAATCAGGTACTGTCGCTGTTCTTGTTACAGTCCAGTCACCAGGAGAAAATATTGGCATTGTGCATTTGTGCAAAACACATATACGTACATTTGTATGTTCCATATGTATCATATCAATGTTTTTAAAGTGACATAGCTCAGAATACATGTATGTGAGCTGAGTTTCTCATCAGCAGGAGGAGGAAGGGGGATGTGTGACAATGTCGGTGAGATAGCTGCCAAGCAGCAGACCACTGACGTGTTCTTGAACAACACATTGTAACATTCTCCAGTGGTGGTTGTTTTGACAACAACTGGGTATTTTTTAAGGCAAGGTTGGCACATTTCAAGCTTTAGTTGTGACAGCAAGACTGGGTATTTTAAGCCGAAACATGATCTTTTCCTACCCACAACCAAGTGCTTTTGTGCCTAAACCCAACCACATGTTAAGTACAGCAATGTCATAACACAAAATTGAAAATTGAAACCAAAGAAATGCAAAGTTTCAGCATATTCACCGCATATGTACAAATATCATATCAGTGGTTTGCAGAATTTCATTTGAACTTTCACTCTGCTTATTGAGTTGCTTGTAACCATGCTGATTTTTAATAAAGTTGTGCAGCTCTTGTAGCATTTTAACTCCTACTTACAGTATATGGCATTGCAGTTCTTTTGTAACACACTAACGTAAATGTCCAGGGCAGCATAGTGGTGTCGCCTTACAGCAAGAGGGGTCCCGGGTTTGAACCTTCGGGCCTGCTGGGGCCCTTTTGTGCAGAGTTTTGCGTCTTCTCCCTGTGTACACGTGGCTTTTTCCAGGTTCTCCGGCTCCCCAGTCCCACAGTCCAAAGACATGCAGGTTAAGTTAATTGGTGACTCTAAATTGCCTGTAGTTGTGAATGTGAGCGTGAATGGTTGTCTGTCTCGATGTGTCAGCCCTGTGATAGTCTGGCGACCTGTCTGGGGTGTACACCGCTCTCGCCCAGTGTCAGCTGGGATCCACTAAAGCCCCTGTGCGTCCCTTAGGAGGATAAGTGGTTACAGGAAATGGATGGATTGAACTTAAGCCTTACTTTTTGTCCAAGAAGTAATTGACTGTTTGTTAAGTCCCCTTACTGCAGTTACTTTTGCAATGCCTGATAATATATAATGCCTGATAATGCCAGATATAATGCTCTCAGACCGAACATAAAATTTCTAATGTTAACGGGCAGTGACCATCCGTTTTGTTTAAATGACAGTTGTCACATGCAGAATTCATCATCCAAACTCTCCCTTTTTCTGCAGTCGTACACACACTGCTTCAGTATGTGAAGAAATCCAAATTCTGTGCCCATGATGACGGAGGCATTGAAAAATACTTTCCCAATTCAGTCAGCTGGCTTCATCTGGGAGGTTTGCTATTACAGACTGGAGACCAGTGTTGGAATTATTCAGACCTGTAATAGCAGGACCCCATGTGCATATTCTCCCTGATTTGCTCTTTATTGAGCTCACTAGTCTGCTTCCCATCTAAATGAGATAGTTCACACTCATTACAATCTATGCAGCGCTGCGCAGAAGCCCAGCTTGTGAACATAAAGCAATATTGAATTTCAGTGTAAGCACTATTCTTCTTCATCTGGTGCCCTCTTTTCGTTAGGTCCAGCTTTGGTTCCACAAACAGTACCACATTTCGGGCAGTGCAATAATCACCATCGCTCACTCTCTAATGCATCTCATTTCCCTTTTCTTCTTTCCACTTTGTCCCATGTGAAATTATTTGTCTCTGTCACCTGTTCTCGGAGTGGAATAACACCTCCTGACAGTATTTTTGTCACCATTACTGCTGTCCTTTTCCCAAGGTTTGTGTCAGATTAGGGAGAAGTAATTGGTGACACAGTGTCATTGAGAATGCACATTTTGGGCCTCCAGAATTGCAGATGACAAAGTGGCCTCCTGAGAGTTTGAAGGAGCTGCACATGCCCTTGGCATGGCTGTATGTGTGGTATCTCAGTTTCATGGCTCAGATGCCTTGAGATTATGTTTTCACCATCTGGAAAAGGTTGTTTTGTTTCTTTTTACTTCATTACTCTCATTAGCATGTAAACATTAGCTACTATTAGAAGGTTAGAGCCATGGGACCACGTGACTAAATAAAATGGCATGTGTGTGGATCACAGATAAGAAAGCAATTTAAACAGCAGCCCCGCTCCCTCTTGGGAAATAAAACAATGTGTTGTACATTATGTCACATAATATGCACATGACCCTGATGCAGCAAACTAATGTATACAAGCTGTTTTCATTAGTGCAGTGCCTTTTGATTTGTTGAGTGAATTTAGTCTGTGATATTGCAACCTTTTGTATTTTCACTGTACCTAATTTGCTTTTTGCCAAATTTCAGTGTACGGTACATTGTGAGAACTCAGAGGTACGATGATATGAGTAGGAGGAGGAGAATAAAACTGGAAAAACAAGCACATGGACTGAATAGAATTTCAGTGGAGAATGTTTTTGTACTTAAGATATGGAGAAGTTTGTAATTTTGAAAGGGAACACGGAACCTTATTTTGGGGGTGGGGTTAATTGACTTTGCAAGGTAGATGAGAATTGGGGGGAGAAACAGATGTAGAATGACAGCAAGACTTGAACTGCAGCTTTGTGACTCATGAACATTGTGTTAAACCCAGAGACGACCACTGTAGCCTTGAATTCTTATTAAATGTATTATTATTTGTATTCGGCTTGGGTGATTTGACAAGATTATAGTAACATGCGATTTTGGTTGGCCACAATGATGGTACTCACATTTCCACGATAACAGAATGATATTAATCATGCAACACCTGTTACGAATTTTGCGCTACATGCTAGCAAATGTCTGCCATTTTACATAATTGCCCATGTCATTTAAGCCCATGCTCTGTTCACATTATTTGTGACAAAGTAACAGCATGGCAGCCACATTATGCAGCAGGAAAGATTTCCGCTTATGTTAGAAAAATGAATGTAAATGCAACCATTTGGCATTTCTTTGGTTTTAAACCAAACAAAAAAGGAGTCAGAGAACGTAAACAAAGTGATATGTAAGCTGTGCGATAAACAAGTCGGGACTAAAGATGGAAACACCAGAAATCTCTGCTTCAATTAAAACCTATCATCCAACAGAGGCAACAGTAGGCCTCTATCTGTGTTATCCTCATTTCATACATTAATGTTGATAAACTTGCTACTGAATAAAAATTATCTCACCAGTTGATCTGATCTGAGCACTTACTATCGACATTGTAGCCACCTATGGGTTTTACAACTAGTGGTGGCCCTAGCACATTTGGTGCCCCAGGCGAGCCCCCCAACCTCCCCTCAAAAATACATGTTGTTTGCTGCAGCTCAGCAGTCAAAGAAATGCACGTTTATTACCAAAATGCAAATAAACAACCTAGCTAACAATAAAGAATAAGATAAAAAATATGTGCTAATAAGTGCTTTCACTAACATGATGTATGTGTGTTATAATAATCATATAAATAAGTAAAATAAAAAAATTACAAATTAACTTGTTCAGAAGAATAAACAATAAAATAATATATGACATTGTAAAAAAATATTAAAATGTACAAATTAACTTTGTAATTGAACTAGGGATGCGTCCATTTTTCAATATTTAAAAAATAACAATTTCACCAATAGCTGATACTGATGTTTTTATGTCGATGTTTCTTTTGTTATTTATTCTCCTATTGTTCCCAGGGAAACACAGAAATCTACACTATGAAACATGAATGAACAGTTTTAAAGCATAAATTCATTAATACACTCTATGAAACAACCTTTAACATAACCTTCCTTCACATGAAAAACATCCATAAGAAATATGCAAAAAGCCTTCTTACTATCATAATTCCCTCTCTTTTTTATAGTGCTTTGAAAACATCAATGCATTTCTCTTTGAAAGAGCTGAATTTATTCAAGTTTCTCACCAAATATTATAAGATTACACTGAACACAATATGACATTGTTATAATTTACCTTCGCCCAGTTCTCATTTTTACCGAGTAGAGCTTGAACGCTTCAAAATGTAAATAAATGCAACCTCCATGAGCTGTTCATGGCAGCCACTGGCTGCTTAGAGGTAACGGTAACTAGCTCTCCTCCTGATGATTTCAACATGGATGTTTTTTGTTTTTTTTCCCATGTTCTCTCCACATACACTCCTTTGAGTAGTGTAGTGATGGCTGAGTGGGCACCAGAGAGCTTTTGTTGTTTTGACATGATAACGATACAGCGTGTTTCAAAGCTCACGTGACATCAGATAACTCGCCAATCTCCCCCAGAGAGCAGGTTAAATGTAACAAGCTGGGGAGGGGGGCCTGGGGGCAGCAAGAACCCAGAAAAAAGGGCCTCTCTATTATTTAGTAGGCTTTGCTATGTAGTTATGTTGTTGTGGCCTTGTGTCACATTTCAAATAATTGTAGTAATAGTATTAGTAAAAAATAGTAAAAGATAAACATTTGGATTTTATTTTCTTTTTCTTGTGGTGCCCCCTGTGGATGACAGTGCCCTTAGCATTCGCCTTTACTGCCTCACGGGCAGCACTGTTAATAACACCTGCGTCTCCAGTCCATAGATATTTATATATTATATGTATACAATATCATATATCGTATCGTATTGTATATAAAGCAATATCATCAACAAGGGAATTTCAGTATCGCCCAACCCTAATTTTTACTGACCTTCAGACCCTTTGAAATGTTAAAATTACACTCTTGGACACCAAGTAAGTAAGTTCCAGGTGTGGAAACTGGAAAATTGTTCAGAAGTTCTATTCATGGTAATTAATAAAAGGAGAAGTGGTCAAGTCAATTTTGATGTTGAATAAAAAGAAGTAGTCAAGGCAGTGAACTCAAATCAAATGCAAGTCGACAGACTGACTGATTTTTGTCCTAGAACCCAGAATGCCAAATGTGTATTTCAAATTTCCGTCAATGTGATTTGCCTTGACTGTCTCAAGCTGTGACCTAGAGGGCAATAGAGCAACACAGGTGGTCACGTCCAGTCTGTGAGACAAACCCAGCTAATGCAACTATAACTACACATCAGCAGCGGAATAATGAAGCCTTGCGTGCTTTGCATTTATTGTTTCATTTTGTGTCATCTTTTATACACAGAAGATTAACTGGTGTGACCTCAGCGCTAAAACGTCTGCCGAATGAGAAACTTTTCCCGAATGTGCTGACCGTTTATCATATTTTTGATGATGCCACAGGGGAGGGGCCGGCACCACCCCTGATTTACACCTTTGATGTCTCCTGGCCGTAAACATTCACCCCCCACCACAGTGTTTTAAAGAACTAATGATTTAGATGAATCAGAGACAAAGTGCTGAAGGTCTCCTTTCTACTGGGCCACTGCCACAAAGCAGCCTGCTGAGTCAGGACCCTGAATAGGCAAACACATCATTTACGAAGCTCATCACAAACTGCACGAGATGCAGGCCTCCAGGATGGATGTCCGGCTCTGATCAAGCACTCCGGAGTGAGATGGACGTTATGCTGCAATGTTTTTCTTTCTTTAATACCACTTCTAGTGTTCAGTTAAACTCTGTTCATAAGGACTCCCTGAATCTGTGAAAATAAAAGTCTTCTATAAGAGATAAACTTTAAAGTTGGAATAATTAAATTGCTGGGGCTTATCAGTGTCACAGTTACAGTCAAAGACAACAGTCAAATAGAGGAACAAAATGAGGTTCCATTCTGCCGTAGTTCAGTTTGTGTCAAGTTACAGCTTTATTGAACAAAGAGACCACAGGTGGAGAAATGTAATTGGAAATGTCAAACATTTCTGTTTTTACAATACAAGACCAAACACAATCTCAACTAGTTGTCAGAGGTGTGAAAAATAGCACAACGCTGAAACAATCTCAATAGACTGAAGCAAACTTTACAATTGCAGCAATGTCATTAAAGGGTAGCTTCGATATTTTCTACCCTGGACCTTATTTTCACATATTTTTGTGTTTAAATGACAAATGGGAGCAACAATTTTTGAAAGTGGTCCGGAAGTGACCGAGACCACTGCAACTGCAGCGACGAGATGTAATGTTAATGCCTGGGCATATTTACATCCTCAGTGTACGTCCACTAAACGTGCTTCTTTGTGCTACTGGCAGGCTCAAATCATTATTCTAGTGTCTGACAACATTATGGAGAGGATCCCTGCAGAGAGAAACATTTTGTTAACACACAAGCTCCTATTTGTTTAACCAGAAACAGCCCCGAAATCATCACCAAACCCACCAAACTCCATTTAAATAAACAGTAATTTCATCATTTTAAAATACACTTCATTCTAAGTCGACAGACACAAAATATATCTTGGTTTGTCTTTCCACTGTTCCAACAATCACCAACTTGGGTTTAGTTGAAATAAACCTTTAATTCACCCAGTTTGACTGACTATATATTAGGGTTGGGTACCGAAACTCGGTACTTTTTGTACTTGGTATCGATTCACGTCGGTACTACCGAGTACCGATTCACTTAAAATGAATCGGTGCCAAATTTCGGTACCTGAGGTGGAGGTGGAGGGAGAGCGCATCACTTGCACCTCAGACTCAGCAACAATGGCGACAAAAAAAAAATGTGCAGACAAAAGTTAACGTGCAGCACTGTTCCTAAATGTTCTCAATAAAATGTTGAAACTGAGAAGTTTAGACT
>NC_065519.1:25170125-25240071 GCF_006386435.1 Epinephelus moara | reverse complement strand
ATATATATATATAGATATATATAAATAAATATATATATATATATATATATATATATATATATATAGGCTCTGAATGTAACAGGGTCAATTATACAGTCGTAATATATGTAAAGTCAAATGTACATTTGTGATATTAAGTATTACAGTTGTTTCAATTGTTATTGCCTGGTGCGCTTAGGCCATTCACTTTATGTACTCCTACGTTCACCTTTGGGCGTACCCCATCTATAAAGGGGTGTCTTCCGCCTTACCTCTCCCCTCTTGCTGTTGTGCTCCAGGGGAGAGAGACTCTTGCTGTCAGTTGTAAGGAATAAACAGAGATTGCCTTCAAAGGTATCCATGGTCTGGGCCTCTTCATATCTACACAACACAGACAACACTAGAGTCCACCGGTTACACACACGCTAAACATACTGTTTATTTAAATGGAGTCTGGTGGCTTTAGCGATATTGATTTTTGGGCTGTTTCTTGTTTAACAAAAATGATCTTACTCCCTAACAAAAAGTAATAATCTGAGCCTGTCAGTGGCAAAAAAGCACACTTTAGTGGACGTAAATCAACAGTGCACAGTTGCCCTACATGTTGTTACAATGCAGCTTGTTTCACTGCTGTCAGCTCAGTGGTCTCACTCAATACTGGATCAAAAACTGCTGTCTTCATTATTCACTCTGACAAAAGAACACAGGAAAAAGGGTTCAGGTTGAAAAATACCAAAGGTATCCTTTAAGTAAGGTGTTATGGAGGAGAGCCTGAGAGGCATAAGCAACATGAATTTAAATATAGAAGCAGCTTTATCAAATCACTCAGCCATTAGTTTCTACCACAAGGATTCCTCATAACATCAAACCTGTACATCTCTGTGTGTTTGCATGTGTGTTTTACCTCTTTATTATGCGTTTGCAGTCGGAGGGCTTTCACTCACACATTTGTCTTAGTTGGGTGTGTTATTACCTTCGGGAAGATCCATCACACAGCTTAATTCAGCCAAGTAATCACCTGCTCAGAGTCATTTCTCGTGCTTTCCTAAACTGCAAACAGAACAACGCGGCTTACTCAGCACATTGTTTTTCTTAGGGCCTAACCAGGCGTCATTCATCAAGCCCTGTGTTGACCCACTCAGTGTGCAGGCGGCTGGGGATATGAATGAGGGAACAACATGAAAAATACATGTGGGTTGTACTCTACTCTTTGCAGTTCACTCCTCTCATAGCCTGAGGATGTGTTGAATATGACGGACCCCTCCCGTCAGGCTCCTGTATCTTACTCTGCTGTAAATGATTCAAACACTCTGTAGCTACTTTATTCCCTGGTGTGGTACGACTAACTGAGATGTGGATCGATGCACCGCACTGTAATGTAGACGTATTAGCGGGTTGCGAGGGTGAGAGAAATCCTTGAATCCTCAAATACTGCGGGCGACATCACCTTGAACAACTACAGCAGTGTTTAGCGATGGTGGTTACATAACGCACAAACACACACCATTTTACACGAACCACAAACAAAACGTAACAGCAAATGAGATCAGAGAGAGCAGATAAACTTGGGGAGCCATTATCCTAGCTGCAAGCAGAGCCAGATATGCCAGGAATACAGACACAGTATTAAATTAACTCTGGATTTGATTTGTCTGATAGACTTAGATATTTCCTCTTGGATACGTTTAATGTCACAGTAGTTTAGCAATTGTGACACTGTGCAGGCAACACACACTGCCGCCACTGTTACAGTACAGTGTGTCAACGTAATGCATGTGTGTAGGCCTGGTTAATCTAGGATGGACATTTCTGCAAAACAATGTCAAGGTTTGAATCGGGTTACCGACAACTTGATAATGTGCCATTTTTTTGTGCCAAAGGTAAGATGTAATGACAAGACAGACTCAATAGAAGAAATATTAGGGACTGTCTTGGTGAAAAACACTGAAAGAGGTGAATCCAGGTACAGCCCTAACTTACTTAGAGGGACACTCCACTGATTTCACATGTCAAAGTGAATTTACTGGCCTCCGGGAGAACTACTCAGCCTGTGGTACTGGAGGAGCTTTGTCATGTTTGCTTTACAAAATGCTTTACAAAGTGGGTGCATGGAGTTTGAAAGATTTACATTTACCAAGCAGAGAGGATCTAATAAAATATGCTTTTGAATTGCATAACAGGAAGCGTAAGATCCAGTCTGCCGGGATATCTGGGCATCCACAGCATCAGTTTAGTCCATAATTTTTATATATCTGTCTCTCCCAAGTCCCCCAATGTTGTTGAAGGGCAATACTAAATCACTGAAGTAGGCTTTGAATGTTGTGTGCAAGAATTTAAATCTACAGCAAAGACTGTGGCACAGCATGTCTAAGAAGACACATTTTTGATAAATAATTGCTGTTGTTTCCTGTGGCTGCCTCACAATAAAAGCCAGCTTGTGGCTAAAATTGTAAACACTAACGGTGGAGTACATGCTTGCATTGTTTCTTGTGATTGCCTCGTGTGTAGTGAAGTAATTTTAATTAAAAGCGAGAATGGCGGACTCCGCCACCAATAACGAACACCATGTATAGAGAGAGGTAGTTACAGAATGTATAACAACAAAAGGCCAGCCATGAATTGTGTAACAAACAAGGCTTGATTTGATACGGATTGTAACTTTAAAGGAGGAGGTGGCTGAGCGGGTGGCTAGCAGCTAACATTGCTAATAGCGCTAACAAGGGCAATAGTGGGAAACGGGGGAAAACGAAAGATTAAAGCACTATGCTTCTGTGACAATGCCGCAATAGCAGAATCCACTGTACAGTATGAGCAGTGGTGATGTGCTAGCCAGGGGGGCATACTCACAAGGACATACATGCACTAACATGCACACCCAACCCGATCTCCTACTATAACACCCAACAGAGAGGCTCAGATTACAACACTCACTGAGGTGTTGTGACTTCATTCTCTGCTCAGGGTGCCATTACCCCACTATATCTTTACATAGCAAATAGTTGTTTGCTGCTATATTAATACTCTGAATGTTACGTACAGCTCCTTGAAAGGGGAACACAAGCTATGTTATGAATTCCAATATATTATTTCCATGGCCTAGGAAAGTTCAGTCAATATTTGTGAACATGAGCTATTCTCTCTCAAAGCCGCAAACCAGAGAAGTGAATGAACAGGAGACTGATTTTGAGGATGCACAGAATGTTTGTTTTCTTTTTTATACCCAAATGAGCTTTATCCTACTGTTGTGTTCTTAGTTCTGAAACAGAGAGTGTGCCCATATACTCAGAACATCCTCCTGGGTGCTCTTAGTGTCATCTAGAACATTTTTCCTAATTCATTGACTGTGAAGTAGCTCCAGACTTTATACCCTATGACATCACAAGTTTGAGATTTAGTACTCTATTTTTTGGATTTGGGAGAGAGTTGTCCATGTTAACTAATATGTTTTGACTGTATTGGATCGTAGGAATATATAATAGTTTTTGTATATTGCATCAGTGTGAAATATCATTGACCAACAAGATCGATGACACTCACGTGATTCATGAAACACAGTTATATTTTTTTAGTTTATTGGCATTGTCATCCAGGACAAACATCAAGAGTTTCACTCCATATCGCTCACAGAGAAAATTTAAGAGATGCAAATTAAGACAATTAAGATTTGGACTGTGTGAACCCTTGTCTTCAGTAATTCAGTGTGCAATGTACATAGTATTTCCTGTGATGCTGACATGTTTTGACATCAAGGTCCACAGTTTTTAAAATTCATCTCTGTCCCTCATGCACTCGACAGTGAGTGGACTTCATGGGGTGTGGTGTGTGTATCACTGAATGATGACAAACTGTTAAGAGCACATCAGTCCAGCACAACAAGACAAGTGAGACGTGTCTCCTTTGCACGTCGTTAAGCCAAAGTCATTCGAGAGCAATGATAAGGCCGGCTGGTGAATGACTAGAATGAATAGTTAGCAGTGGCTGCAACCTCATTACAAGGACAAACCGCGTACAGCAGGAGGCTGATATCTTTGGCACAGCCCCACTTCGCTGTTTCCAATTTGAATGGAGAAGGGAATAATGCTTAATGCCTTTCCCTGCGTGGATATTGGCTTGTATGGGACAGCGACCCGTGAAATGAATATTTTTGTGAGATGAGATTTGTTATACACAAAGAGGAAGGCCTGCTTTTCCAGCCGACCGAGAAACACCCGACACAGGAGAGTAGAGGTATTGTACGTTTCAGGACGTGGAGAGCTCAGAGACTGATAATACCTCAGAAAAAGGGAGCAGAAAGAGAGGAGAGATCAAGAAGGAGTGTGAGATGAAAGGTAGACTGCAACAAGATTACAGAAAGACAAGGCTTACATAAGAGAATTTGAAAGTACAAGTTTTGACTTTTGATCAGATTGAGCATCCAGCCACAGTATTTTATAGTTAATTTTTAATAACTGAAGTGTGAGATAACTCAATATTTTCCTACTTTTTTTTCAAATACTGAATTAGAAATACAACAGGAAATAATGTCCTCTGCTAAAGCAACAGTAGCAAACATGGGCGATGATATGCTGGACCTTTTTCAAAGGCATTTTCTTACTACAGAGTTGCGGTTTACTTAACCTGCTGGGTCACTGTTGTCCTTCTGTATAAGGTATTTTCCATAAAACTGTATGGGCGCATGTCTCTGAAGATAAAACAGCACATGGCTTCAGTAACTTTTTTGCCTTCAACCAGGAGAAGCTAGTAACCAATTGGAAGTAGCTGCTAAAGCCAGCGCTACTTCCGTTGTGTTGACTGCTCCTGTCGGTAACTTTACTGTCAGTGCACGATACCTTCTAAAATATGTGGGGAGGTATCAAAGTTTATGATACAGCTGCACATTATGTAGACTGCAAATGCAATGTAAACATCAAGGGGTTATCTCAGGATCTGAAGAGTGGAGCCAATATCGAAGTTCCCTAAACCTGCATTTTTTCTAATGACCAGCAGGGTGCGACTCCACTGGTTGCAAAGACAAAGCTGATTGTGTTAAAGTCTATGATGAAAAAGACCCACTTCTCACTTGATTTATTACATCAGTAAACATTTTGATAACGAGTTTATGGTCTCAATCACTAGTTTCAAGTCTTCTACAATACAGCACGATGTATATTTTGTACGGGGACAGGTGCCCCGAGCAGTTGGGAGTTCAGTACCTTGCTCAAGGGCAGTTTGGCACTGCCCAGGAGGCAAACAAGCACCTCTCCTGGCCTCTCCTGGCACCTGGCACCAGTCAATGCTCCATATTTGGTCCGGATGACGACTTGAACCGATGACCCTTGGGTTCCCAACCCAAGTCCCTATGGACTGAGCTACTGCCGCCCCAAAATGATGGTTCCATTTAGAGCAAAATAGACCACAAGCAGGGCTTTACGGCATGGCTTTCTTGTCCTCGGATATATGCGAAATCCACCTTTCGCTCCTCCACAGCTCCTCCCTCTCGTCTACATGTGGTCACTTCTGGCTTCAGAGATACAAATGGCCAAAATGCCAAACTTGAGGCTTCTAAACAGTAGTCCACAAACCAATTGGTGTTGTCACTGTGGCTATGTCATCATCTTTTATACAGTCAATTGTCGACATGTAGTCAAAGTAGTCTTTTAGTTTGGTAAAGTTGTGATGCCTTGAAGGACGGGTGTTATTGGAGAACATGGCGAGCTAGCAGAAGAGGGGAAATTTGATTTTGACAACCAAACCTTTCTTTTTTTTTGTCTCTTAATTTCACGCAGAATTTGGGTCAGATCTTTAGTTTTGTATCAGTGTAGCAAAATCTCTTATTTCCTTGTTTTCTGATACTAAATCAGTTAACCTTTTACACCCCTCATAAATCATATACTCACCAGTAGCTCAAAGTACAATTCTTTTTTATTTTACCTCAAACTTTTTACATCTTAAAAATACAGAGAACACACGTATCTTGCTTTTGGTGATGAAATTGTGTGGGACGGATTATCATCCCTTTCAATTCATTTCCAGGCGCATAGATTAGGAGCTTTAGAGTCTTCCTCTGGCTGACTGAGGTGACCCCCTGCTGGCTGCCTGCACAAATGAACTGCATGAAAGACTCTGAGACTTAGACGTAGTGGGTCAAATTCTGATCATACAAAAAGCCATTTGGGTGTGTTTGTGACTGTTCCCTTGATATGACATGTCTTAAATGTTGCATGGGCTTCAATTTCAACTGATTATGATAATAGCACAAATGAATTCATTTCTACGGTGCTTTTCCAAACTACCAAGCGTAAAAGGAGGTGAATGAGGTAGAAATATAATACAGACAAAAAGTGAAAAAAACTTGACATAGAAAATTAAAATTGTATAAAACTGAGTAGTGATTTACAGTGATAAGGATAGTGCTCTGCAAATATTAATCTAACAGGTTTCATCCTATCAACCCATCTGATGGAACCACAGTCTCATTATAAGCCCAGACAGCCCACTCCTCCTCCGTCTCATCCCCTGTTCTCTTTAATTTTTTTTTTTTGCGTGAACGAGGCAGGGAACAATATCAGTATTATGCATGTACCCACCTTTCCGGTGAAGGGGGAATGAATTTTTCCAATGGGCTCATAAATCCCCGCTCTACCTGGTTGAGCACCGTTAGAATGCGCGGTGGTTGGCTGGCCCGGCTCTCTTGGCCGAGACTATAGATCTGGATTGACAGCTGCTCCATCCTGTCTGCCACTGTTAATCATTGAAGGATTTGGGCTGCCGGCGAGCAGCTCTGCCAAGCGACCTTGAGCCCTGCTGGGGCCGAAGGACTCCAACTAAAAGCCTGCTCCCCTGTTGCAGCAAGCAAGAGGCACTTCAGCCAGGTGGCCCAATCGCCCCATAAGAGAGATTGATAGGTATCTAAATGTGCCACACTGTTGGAGTGAATTCCCTTTAAAATTTGACATGCTTTGAATATGCACTCATGCAGATAATTTGGCCGGTTATGTAACTGTTTAACAAAGGACTGTTATTCACTGTGCACTCCTGTTTTGCGTGAGCACATTTTTCCAAACATCTTTTACCTAAAATTCTAAAGACATGGATGAAAAATGGTCACCCTGTGTGCACTGTGTGACACGTAATTGTTAACTGAGTAAGCACAAGGAAGAAAAAGACAGACACTGAGAAATAAAAGACTAAGACAGTCATTGTCAGTGGTAATGATGGCGTCACAGAAAAAAGACATGTTTGGAAAGGGCTCTTGATGTGATGTCAGTTTGATAGTTTATTCACAGCGACACTGTAGATAAGGACACGGAAGAAACCGGAGGATGGTTATGAACATACAGTAGAGGAGCAAGGAAAAATATTAGATGTCATGCAAGAGAGGAATGGCACTGAGATAGTGGAAGAGTCTGCTTGGTGACATGTAAAAAAAAAAAAAGCCTCACACTATCCCTTGCTCTCTTGCTCTTCTCTGTCTCTCACCCATTCTCTCCATAACTCTCCATCTGTTCTGGTAAACGCTCAGTAAAGGAGAAGTCCAGGATCCAGACTCCACTCCCTGATTTTCACTCTAGCCATGCTGTTGGAAACCAGCAGCAGCGAATGCCTGTTTTGCCTGCCTCTCCTCTCTCCTCTCCTCTCCCTCTCTCGCTGTGCGCTGCTCTGCTCTGCTGCAGTGGATGGTCCTCACGGTGCGCTCGCAACTCGTCTCAGTGGAGGAGATCTGAGCATCTCACTGGCATTTTCCCACCCTTCTCTCGTTTCTAGCCCTCGTTCTTTTGCCACCAATCTCATCGTCAGTGGGTCTGGATAAATGTGAGGGGGAAAAGTCATAGGATAGACGAGAGAGAGGGGAAGAGCTCAGGAAGTGTTTGATCCAACATCTCTTGCACATATGACTGTGTTATGTTCTGCTGTCTCCGGGTGACAGAGAAGCTTGTGCCCTTAGATACCTCCTGCTTTTAGACTCTGTGCCAGGTAAGTTCTTTCTCTGGCTTCATGGTTTTTATCCTGCGTTTGATGTAGCGGGTGACAGAGGAGCATCTTTTGCTCAATTCTCCCTGAGGGGCGGGGGGGGGTTGACATGTTCTAATGAGGAGATGATATTTTGGCAGAAGTTGTGCGTAAACAGGTCCAACGTAGGGTATGGCCAACATATGGCATAGTGTGTGTGTGTGTGTCTGTATGCAAATCTGTGCTTTATTGTAGACCACTTGCGCTCTCTGAGCTCACATCATATTTGCCAAGGAGCTCTGCAATAAATTCTGATCTACTGCAGCAACTTGAAATCGTTGGCTCTTTCTAAATATTGAGGCAGGATTAGCTGTTTTTACCCTCTTTTACTGTACATGATTTGCATGTTCCACACACTGTCATCCATAATCCGGTTCATATTAGGTATCGGGGAGTGGTGGTAGCTTCTGTTAATGTGTATTTGAATGTCTGAGTGTGTTTCTTTTGGGGGGGCAGGGGTATAAATAAAAAAGTGCAGCATTATTTTTCCTTTTTTTGAGGGAAACCCTGTACTGGAGTGCAGTGCAGCACAGATGATAACAAGGAGATTCTATGACAGCATTGTTGAGGGAGCACACTACACTGTGCGTGTGCATGTGAGCGCGTACATGGCGGGTGTGTGGGTGGCTGTATGCGTCTAATGTAAACTCTCTCCCATAAGGTTGAGCCCTGAGTGGGCAGCTCGTATGTTGTTTTGTGAATGAAGTGCTTTTAGAGTCAAGGGGAAAGTGCATGTGAGTGCAGGCATGTTTACACTGTCATGTGTGTGTGTGTGTGTGTGTGTGTGTTTCCCTTTGAATACTATCAACTGTCTCCCATCCCTCGACTGTGGTTGTGACGTCACCAGCACACGCTCACTTTTGGGAAACACTCATCTACAGCACAGTGCCGTCGCTTCATCAGGTATTGGGTGGCGTTGGACTGTGGGTGGTGACTTGGTGACGATTTACAACCTGGGTTCCCGGGTCCTCGCCCCCGGTGTAAATCAGCCTGGTTGGTGGAGCACAGAGCCACTGCAGCCAGTTAGAGGAGATGCTTCGGATGTTCATGTCCACTGCTGCACTGCAGACAGACTCTCTCCCACCAAAGCTGCTAACAGACAGTGTGTTGCTCAGCCACAGACAGCGTAGGCTTGGTTAGAGAGGCTCTTCATCTATCAGCCTATGGTATTTGAACAGATGCTTTTAATCCAAAGTAACTTTCAGCAGTCTGTGTTTTTGCAGGTGCAGGTGGAGCTGTCTGACGGGAATTATAGCCTGTGTCTGGCATTATTATTGTCATGCTTGAACAACTGTGTCTCTAATGCCACTAAGCTGAAGAATTAGGGCCCTCTATCTGCATTAATTGAATGAGGGGTCTCCAGTTTTCAGACATCTCTCGGACAAAACAATAATCAACCCCCAGCGGTTCCAGTGACTCGTCCATCTCTCCCAAGTGGTGCTCATTAATTAGAATTACAGGCCATAATTTCAGTAGGGCTTCCCCCAACATGCATCCTGCATTGTGTGTCACACAAATGTAGATTCTGTGTATGTGCAAGCTGTTCTCATGCCCTCTGGCATCTGATACTGACGCATAAGGCACCGTTTAATGCGATATGAGACACACCTGGCTTTCAACTGACCCCAAGGGCGAGTGCAAAGTTTCTGTTTGATGGAGGGGTCTTCCACCACAAAATTTTGAGCGTCAAACACTTAATTTCCTGCATTCTGGTGAATGTTTATGCAACAATTGCTGTATTCTCTGCTTCAATTTATGATGTAAATGTCTTTAATTTTGTCAGAACACAAGTCCTCGTCTATGTTCATGTTTTAATTGGGGTGGGGTTACAAATACACATGTTCTAAATGTAAAGGGGGATGTGTCTCCTGCATCCCCCCTGAAATCTATGGCAATATTAGATGCTAAAAGCAAGTGATTGAGTATAAAGAACGAGAAAGTTCACGTAGGGGTCAAGGGTCAAACAAACACACAACTTTCACCCATGTCGCATGTAAAACCAAAAGTCAGCCTCATCTCAACCCAAACCAGGATTTTTGCCGAAGCCAAACCAAGTAGTTTTAGTGCCAAAACCTACATTTTCTGTGAACACAGAAGTGTACTTTGAAAAGACACAGTATGCATGTAACAAGCAGAGACTGACACATCCAAAACTGATGCTAGAGAGATGCCCAGAGCGTCATAGTTTGGAGCGTAGTGCCACTGACCAAGCTGCCGTATTGAACAAGTTTGGAGTGAGAGCATGTTGGTATATGTGTAAGGCAGCCAAAGGGAAGCCCTGGTTCAAAGCACAGTGAAAGCAATCATCTGTTTTGCTAAAGTGTCATTGAGCCAGAACACTAAATCCCCACCATCGTGAAGGGTACTATATCACACAGCTGCGTGTCTTCCCGCTTAATGCAAGTGCTTGTTTTGCTGCCCTTGTGTTCACATGTATGGGAACAACTTGGCTATTGCATTAGTGAAAAATAATCAAAGGGCTAGAGGCATAGGACCTCCCTAAGAGTCTCAGCTCTGGGTAGGTGGTGAATTTCAATCCGTGTCCCACACTCTTAATTATTTCAAATTCAAATGTAAGCCAGGGCTACCAGGACTTTCATTGCCTTTGCACACATGACTGAGCACTGATCTTTGCAATCCTGCCTTTGCAGTAGAATCAGAGTATCAGTATCAATATGATAGTTTCAAGCCCTGCACATACGGTGTGCACACAAACATTAAAATGACCAGTTACCCCCTGTCCTCTATTAAGCTGCAGCACATTCACTTCATTTTGTACTGATCAGTTCTAATCAAGTGCCAAACTTAAGAAGTCTAGATAAACAGTATATATTAACCTGGCTGACAATGACAGGGCATAGATTGTCTTGTCAGACACACCTGCTGTGTTGGGTTTGTTCCTCTCAGCAGCCTGACAGGGAATCAGAATGAAGCAGGAGTGAGACAGATACAGCTGTTGTCCCGTTGAAAATGATGCTGTCACATTTACTTTAAAGCAAAATGACTGACTGTTGATTGGCAACCGAATTTGATTGCAGAAACTACTTTTTTAATGTGTTGTCTTTTGTACTTGTGTCATGTTTTGATTGGTGGAGGCTATGGTGCGTGTAAGATGAACTATGACCATACAACATGTTTGTTTCATTTACATTTGACGCACACTGCCAACGTGCTTTTGAACATGATTCCCAGAAGAAGCAAATGGAGAATGAGAAATGAACAAATTGGTATAAAGGTACACGCAGAATGCACAGATTGAAGAACAATTCTGAGTGTTCTTGGCGGCTCATGCTGGATATCTGGGACAATGGACACAGCTTTTGACAGCTGCAGTCATGGACGCTCAAACACTGGAGCTCACAAACAATGAAAAACAGCCGTCAGCCATAAACAAATCAGAGGGAACAAGTCTATCATCCCTCTGCATCTTGACATGTAGCTGCGAGTCCATGTATGGAATATTGCCATCAGCATATTACAATACTCATCTACATCATTTCACATGAATTACAAGTATAATAGAAAAATCCATATCAGCTATGCCAAGGAGTAATTAATTCAATCTGTGCAGCAGGCCTGGACTTACATATCTTAAAGTGAGTTAAGCAAGGCCAAGGTTATTGGGCTGTGAACGTTTGCAGATAGTTAAGTGTTTTTTTAAGATGCGGATGACGTTGATTCAGGTTGGCTCCCATCGCCACGGTAACAAATCATGTTTGCAGAGCTCCGATTTCACGGTTTGCGAGCCACTCGTGTTGATTTGCACAGCTTAAAGAAACATATTGTCACAGTCCAACAGGAAGCAGCTGCTGGAACGACAATGAAGTGTGTCTGAAAAAATGGTTGCATACGTAACGGTCACGATGCAGCCGCAAGAACTTTGCTGTAAAGGAATGTGTTTGACTGAAATGGAGAATGAGTTGGAAAATGGCTGACAGCTTAATTTGGACGAATTTAATTTGTCATGGATCATCATTTCAGCAGCTGACATGGATGAAAGCTGTGGCAGGGTATTTATTTGGACAGTCGACGGGGATAATGTTCCACAGCTCTGGATGAATGCAAAACTGTTGTGGGGGCACACAGATGGTGGCCTGGCTTGTTACATTAAGTCACTGGTCAGTAAGGTGTTCCAGAGTGGGATGAGGCGGCCCACTCGCTGTCGATGATCAGCTTGGTGTCAGATGTGTCAGCTTGTAGCATGTGTGTGTCTGTTACACGTGTATGCGATTGTGTGAGGTGTGGACAACTGTCAGTGCACAATCGTTCTGCTGGGATAATGGTTTTGACTCCAATCAGTGTCCAACTGACTCCATCAACCCCTCTCTTTTTGGCAACACACACACAAACGCACACACAAACACACACATAAGCAAACATGCGGGATGCCTCAGTCGCCTCTTCAGAGCAGCCTTCTCTCCCGGTGGGGAATCTTGAACTGAACCCAAGAGAAAAACAAGAGAAGAAAGCTCTCTCTTCTTTCGCCTCAGCATTCCTCTCCCTCCTCTCTCACTCTCCATGTGTCTGTCACTCACCAACACACACTCTCTCCCTCTTGCCCTTTTTTCTCCCTCTTTCTTCCTGCTTCATTCCTTTTTTTCTGCTCTCCCTCTCTCTCTCATGGGCTGTCAATAGGTTGCACTGCAGCCTGAGCCTGTGCCAGAGCTCAGCCTCTGAGCCACAGGTAAAGTATTAAAGCCAAATGACTCATACACTGAAACAGAATAACCTCTTTGCTACTTGAAAGCACCGCTCCGGCCCGCTTCTTAAAAGTTACACCTGAATGAGCCGCTCCAGCTGCGACGCCTTCTCCCTTTACCTTCACCAGCAGTTTGCTGACACACCTTCACGCCTCTGACACACCAAGTCACAGGATGATAAACTGTTGTGTGCTCTGGAACACCACCTTCCCACCTTGTGCTGTTGTGTGATGGGCATGTGTGTGTGACTGTGTGTGTGTGTGTGTGATTTTTTTCTCCCTGCAGTATAGATGTGTCCATGTAGTATGCTGAGCGTTTGGTATGTCAAAGGTGTTAGAATGCATACATTAAAGGAGTTTTATAAATACTTTGAATACTTTTTAAAAGGGTCATGACACGGTAATCAAAAACAGCGCTGTATTAAGTTTTTAAAGGAGTTCCCATCAAGAAGAGACATTTACAAGGAATATTACAGCCAACAGCAACATTAAGAGAACAGCAGATACAATTGGCTAATTGCTCTTTTAATAAATGCCATGCAAAAAATTTAACAAGCTGATTTAAAAAGTAGCAAAAGGAACCAGGAACATATCGGTTCACTTAAAAATGACTATGTCAGTAAGGTTAGGGGACATTCATCACCATGGTTACAATAACCAGCATTGGCTGTCTGTTGGAAATGGGAAACAAACACAATTCCCCGTGGTGAAGTCTGAGGATTTGTTGTTTACCCATCTATCCACCCTGACCTCTGCCTCATGCAGACTCTGTGGCTTCACAACAGTGTCACCCTACTTCCTCCTTTGCTCCTGACGGGCAGGAGTCATTATGACTACGGTAGAGAGTGGGCTTTGTCACTTAAAAGTAAACATGTTATTTTGGGGAATTTGCTGAAACGACTGATGCTCATGTTGAGAAAGGTCTTCAGAGGGTCAGTTTTGTTTCAGCCTCTTGAAGCACTTGCTGGGTTGGTCATCACAAAACTGTTTGTTCAATTCCACAGAAAATTACTTTTAAACCTGGTGGAGATCGTAAAGTTTCCTAAAACAAATGGAATATGTCAGGGTGGCTTGAATGATACTCATATGTAGTTTGTGACATGTTTATATGATGCAGAATATTTCCATTTGATGGAGTCTTGGGCTTTAATATCTCACTGAATGTACACAACATATAACTTCAATAAAAAGTTGGGAAATTATGATACAGAATATTTTATATATGATGCTGTCAGAGCAGAGTAGGATGATTTTAACAAGGGAGGCTGGATGTTAAGGGGTTTTAAAAATAGTATTTCATGTAGCACAAGCTGCATTCTTCGTATGAAATGTTATGCACTGACACCCAGTACCAAACATCCGTTGAACGTGGTAAAAATGTGCACAGAGCTTACATCTGCATTTTAATGGGCCCTCATCCCACCACCACAGCTACACAAAGCTAATTTATTTGCTAAGGTTTAAAATCCTGTGTTTGTTTGACACTGCATCGCAGGGCCTTTCTCCCTTAGTTGCCATGGAGACACCATTAGGCAGTGGTGCCGCACCGATTTTTGTATTTTCTATTTTTATTTATTTATTTTTTTGCATAACCCCACGCCAAACTGCGCGGCTTGATGGGGACTCGCCCGTGCCAACTGCAAGAGTGGGTGGATAGATGGGTGCATGTGCATGTTTTTCTGACCGAGAGCGAGTGGGAGAGAAAAGAAGAAAGAGATCAAAACAAGGTGGGAGGGATTGAGAGGATGAATGAAAGGAGGGGGGGATGACAAGGAGAGGAATGAATGATGGAGACAATGACTGGGAAACATACACACACACACACACACACTGATACACGCTGATCATCACACACTGGTATACAGTACACACACGTCCTCCAGCAGAGATGACTAGATTACGTACGTGTGAGTGAGCAGGGTGAGTGTGTGGGTGGAGGGATGCCGCAACAGTGCAGCTTATTTCGCCTTCAGATTGATCCCTGCAACCCTCTCTCAGGGGCTTCTAACTGCATTACCTCAAGCCAATTCACACAGCGTGATGCCAAATCCACATTCTCTCTCATTATTATCACACATGAGAGTTTGAAATGATGATGATGATGTTTTTCAGATCCCTGTAAAGTGTATTGACTTGTTTTCTGAGAGGAATATACATTTATTGATGTATAATAGAGTGCGGTATAATTAAAATGGGATTATTGAGTCACTTCTCAATAGGAAATTAACTTGCTGTCACCTGGTAGCAAGTTCACTGAACTCATCCCTAAAATCTACTGTACATCATTATAGTGAGTGACCCAATTTCTGCTAATCCAACGGGGCTTTTTGCTCCTTTTCATTACTGAAAAATAATTACAAGTGTGTGATTTCCTGCAGCAATTGGCATACATACAATACAACATACAGTGCACAATAACGGCAGGGTAAATCAGCTTGATTTGCCACATTTGCATGAAGTTTGAAAGCTTTAACATTTGCCAAAGTTGTGCATTTTTACGAGCACTGTGAAATGCTCTGTGATTCTCATTGGCTGTATTGTTGCTCTTGGTCAGCAGGTGTCACAAGTGGACACTGTTCATGTTTATTTTCAATGGAAAATGTTGTAAATGCAGTATTGGATTTTTTCTTGGGTTTTGCATCGGGGTAGGGTGCTGTGGTTACGTCTTGATTGGCTGCTGCAAAAATTGGCTGCACTTAATTGAATAAGTGATATTTCAAGTGGGTGATGCGTTTGACCTTTGCACAATGGATTTGTTTCACAAGCTACAACTACATTTTCTCATGATGTTCCGTCATGTTAAGCCATTATCGCCTGAGTGCCTCTCTCTGCAGGTTGTATCTTTCTTTAAAGATATACTGTGCAGGATTTTCTGAAAAACAAAGTCATACAGAAGTAATGCCTCTCAGTCATTACTTATGACCTATGTGATGGTTGTGGTGGTGTATTTATCTGCAGAGACTCTACCTTCTGCCTGTATTTGGGTGTGGCTTTACAAAAAGCTAGTGACCAGGTGCCAGGCCGTAAGTAGCAGGTATCCAAGTGACACAGCGATGAAATTCCACACATGCAGTGAGGTGAAACGCCAAACGAGAGTAAATCAGGTGTTGGCTTGTACTTTTACTTTTGCTATTGAGTGCGTTTACAATCAGTGACTGACAACCAGGGGCGATTGGCCTGAGACAACAAAGGAGGCTGAACTTCCCCTAAAATTTCAGAGAAGAAATGGTCAAATATGTACTATTGAATTTACTTTAAAATAAGAATTTACATCGCATTAAACATGCGCTAGGATACGTTTAACATCATGACTATGATGTTCAAACGTCAGCTGTTTACCACCAGTTTTCAAATGCGACTTCCCTGTCATACATTCTCGTGTCAGTACGGTGGACGCGGAGCCTCCAAGCATTCCTATGAGACAGCGCTGAGCAGGTTTTTCATGCAGCAAAGCGAGACACTCATTGGATAAATGCGATAAAATCGTCACTTCCAGGGAGGCTCAGCTTCCCAGGGACCTGATGGAACGGTAGGCGGGAGAGGACGCTCTGTGTATGCATGGTGATTGGAGGAATTGTCTAAAAGGCTTAACCTCTTTGTGATTGACAGCGCTTCGCATTTCGTGCTCAGTCCCATGCGGATATTTGCGAGTGGAGTCTTCTGACAGAGTGCCGTCCGGGGTTCCTTATTTCCATAAGCAATATAGCTCATTTTCACCACAGTTCAGGTGTTTAAACCCATCTGAAAATCTATGAGGTGTGTTTTGCTGTGGTTCTGTAGCACAAGTGTGGTTGATAAACGGCTTCAATTAAATGTTCCTTTTATAAGTTACTGCCTCGCTACAATATGACAAATTTTATGATGTAAACTTAAAGTGAGCTTCCCCTGTTTGAAAGACCAGCAGCCGCCACTGCTGACAACCCTAGAGAGTTTAACACCTAATTATATATTCACAACAGTCACTTTTCCTTTGTCTTATGTGGTATAACCAGTGATGGACATTTTAGGACATACAGGAGTATTTTTCTATCCAAAGTATTTATGATTGTGTCACTTGTCAACAGCATGCTAATAGGGAACATGTATTTTGGCTTATGTTGTATTGATGCTCTCTATGATTGTTCAACACGATCCACAAAGATGTGCTGAAGCATGTCTTTTTTGATGTTCTACTATCCAGATGTTACAATCCTGTCTCTGTCTAGTGCTTCAAAACTCCATCCATATACCCACTTCAGGTAAAATGATACAGATTGAACTAAGATTGCCTTCAAAGTGTTTTTCTATCTCACCATTCGTGTTAGCCTTTGCCTCATCCACACTCCGATAACTGAGGTTGATGTTAGACCAGGGGTTCTTCACAATATGTCTTATATCATAACATATCTCGGACTCCTGCCTTACAAGGCATGAATTGCTACCACAGAGACTTGTAGCGTAGGGTGAACGGAGATGCTGAGATCTGTGACAGATAGTCATGACCTCCGATGTGTTTTGGACACACTGTGCTCCCTCAAGGCAAGCAGCCAGGGGAGGTAGGTCAAAGGGGAGACTGCACAGTCATGGAGAAAATGGAGTCATCATTGCTTGAGTTTTAGAATTATACGGATGGAGAGAATGATTTTTTTTTTATTTGGAGCCTTGTGGTAAAGGTGGTAGAAGCAGCTGTAAAGATGTGTTTTGCTTCTGTCACTGATTTATACAGCACAATAGAATCTAAACTTTTCATCGGTCCTTTAAATTTAATTTGAAAGCACACACACAATGATCCTCCAACAGCAGTGACAGCATCACCACAAGCAGCGAGAGATTTTTTTCCTACACACACCAAGATGATAAACCAAAATCAAGCAGCTGGTTCAGATCCAGCATCTTTCATCATAGTGACAACTGGCTTGAAGTGCTAAGTATTCGTTGGCAAAGAGACAGGTCTCAGTCGTTCTTAAGGGTATTCAGGGGTATACATACATGACTTTAAGATTCAGACCAGCCAGTATTCATACAACTGTCATGAACACAGTGGCCCTTGGGAGATGGACTGTACCATGGCCAAGAGGCTGGCCGGAAGACCCTCTCTATTTCTCCTCTTTAATCTGTGCTCACTCTCTGTCTCTCTCTTATCCACCCACGCCCACACCGGTATGCACACATCCTCTCATCTGAGTCCCAAATCTCTCTTTTTTCCCCCTTGTTTACTCAGTGTATTTTTCTGCAGTATAAGCACAAGCTAAGTTTGATATTGCCTTGGACATCTTGAAAGAATCCAGTGTGAATTTTCTGCTGTAAATTCTCTCTGAACACCTGCCTATCACTCTCTCTCCGTCCGATTTCTGCACAGAGTTGAGTCCATGCGCTGAGAGTGTGCAGTTTTGACAGCACCAGAAACCGAACCACAGAAACAAACCCTCTAGATCCCCCTCTATGGTATTAATGTATTCTCTCACAAGTCTTGCTGGTGTGTCTTTGCCCCTGCCTTCACAAACCTTACATTAAAAACTCAGCTGGTGCATTAGAGACCGTGTGAGGACTGTTTGAAGCACCTGGACTGGACCTGGACGAGCCTATTGCTTGCTAATGAGAACAATAGGTGCTGCGGTCACATCACTTAGCTGAGCCAGAATGTGATGACCTGACCTGTTCCAGAAATAGAGAGAGTGTTGCATTGGACAAGACGTGATCTGCCCTACTGTGGTGACATTCAAGGCCAAATGCCTTGCCAACATTTGCTGGAGTCAAAAAGTTCTACGTTTGCTTGAGCTTGACATTATTGTTTTATTTACCCACCTTTTCACTGTCTTTCATGGCCCTGAAAGTAAAAACAAAGAGCTTGTTGCTTATACACACTGATGGACTCTCATTATGCATTCAGATAGTGTCAGATTACGACAGCGACATCAAATGATGGTGCGCCATCACTGCTGATTACTACTGAGAGTCAGACTAATACATTTGTAGTTATCACTTTACTGGGACTTTGATGCAGGGTTGATATCAGTCTGGCTTCTAGTTTCAATGGAGAGACTTGTCTGTGATGGGTTTGTTAGTGGGAGGGCTGTTGGAGGACAGTCAGTGTGGAAGTAGCTCTAAAGTTGCCTTATTTTAGTGATACTTAACTACAACTCTCAGGCCAAATCTGGCCCGCGACAGGGAGCCAGATGGCCTGCCGATCATTTTCTAATTCACAATGAAAGTCAGTTGATTCACACTATGAATTTTTTTTGTACTTTGAGTGTAAATAAAGTCCCAGAGTGCATAAAAAAGCATCAAAATAGAGCTTGTTTATTAAGGAAAGTGCCACAGGTGGATCCTCCAGACCCCTGACAGCAGTCTGGACTTATTATTTATGCATTAATTATTAATGTTTGTTTATTAACTGGCCTTTGGCTTTCTGTCATTTTGCACAAGTGGCCCTCGGGCAAAGTGAATTGAGTATCCTTGTCTTAATTGTCTGTTGTGTCTTCTTAGCTTGGTTGCTAACATTAGATACTGACAAGCCAGCATTCAGGAATCACTGGGTTTTGTTCAGAGTTGATGTGTGTCTACGTATATGTGTGAGTTAGTGTGTGAACTTTGTAGCGTTACTGTGAGTTTGGGAGTTTCTGGCTTGTAACCAGGGTTAAGCTATCTGAAGATGGTGAGTAAAGACTTCCAAATCATAGGCTGGCTGCTGATTAAATCACAATGCCGTCTATTTTTCTGTGCACATTAGCTTAACAGAGAAGATGTGATTTGTGGGTGTGGAGGAGTTATTTACAGGCACCTTTGATAGAGTAATATCATGAGTAATAAGTAATGAGTAATTGATTGCAGAATTCAAGTAACTTGGCCAACACTGGTAATGAGTACATTTGTGTCAAAGGTCTGTACAAAGCACATCAAACTGTAAGTCCCAAAAGATCTGCAGCATGTCTGTTGCATTTCTTTCTCCCTCCAGGCACTGGCAGTCACTTTGTGAAGTACAGTCACTGTGTAGGCTGGAAAGCCTCCTGTTTGTGCTCTGTACACATGCACCAAATTGATATTTGGTTTCAGTTGGTAAATCCAAGCTGATGCTTTTGCCACATTCAAAACAGACTTAATGAGTCTTTTTTTGGAGCTTTTCATTCAGGACCTTTTGCAATTATTTGGTGAAATGTGATGTAGCTGGAACAAATTAGACATGTGGGCTGAAGGGGCATGGTTTTTTTGTGGATTTCAGGTGCAGGCAGGTGCAGCAAAAAGCACAGCAGGTGCAGGGAAAGTCTTTTTGAAGAAGGTTTTGGAGATCAGATAACCAAGAGAATGAGTGTTGCTGATCAGTGTGTCCATGAAGTGACCAGATGCCCTCCCTTGAGCTACAGTAGCGTAGAATACATGAGTCACTTACATTGCTTACCACATTACGCAGGCAGTCGTCACGAGAATGCAATTACACCCACTCCCCCACAGCTCCTATTAATAGCCACAGATAAATCATCAATGTGACATGTCCATGACACACTGCCAAATATTAATGAAAACGACTGTGACATGAGTGTGGCCCCGAACATAATGCGTCCAACAACTCAGATGGGTAATACCAACAATGTTACAGGGATGGAAAACATGAAACATGAGGGCTGTGCTTTAAATAAAAACATGGCCACCTCAACAAGTGTAGTATTGAGCCTTCAAACACAAATTTCACATTTACACCTTCCCCATGTGGGCTCAGTAGAAATGCAACACCTTTGCAGTAATATGGTGGCGATCTAACACCTTCCTCTCCAGGTCTGTGTGTGTTGTTGGGGCAATGCGTGTGCTGGGGCAACACACAACCACCCCCTCCTCCTCCTCACAGCTGATCTGTAGCAGGGCGAGCCAAAAGACCTGCTGACTAGTAAGAGGCAGGGTCATTAGGCCAGGTGGTGCCGCTGTGATTCCCACTGAGCAGCACATGTCTGGCATTAACACCTACAGACAGGACTATAGATTAGCACACTCAGATCATTAATCATTGTTCCAGTAAAATAAAATCATGAATACTGTTTTCAGCATCCCCACAGTCAGGTGTGGGAATGGCTGGTAATTGCTGAAGGATCAGATAGGCAGGCTGTGGCTGATTTAGTTTGAGGCTTGCTATCCATTGCTATGTGGTCGAGCAAAATACTTCAGTCTTACGTGTGAAGGTACATTTTCTATCTGTTTGAAAGTGAACCTCGGTAAATGGTGGAGGAAAAACACTTAACAAGCCTCAATTTGTGGCTCTCATGCATTGCCATTACATTCAAGTCACAGAGTCAGACATCCATTTTTCTAGGGGGAAAAAAAAAAGTAAATCGCCAGTGATCTTTGAAAAACCTAGAGGGTCATTTAATAACACTTACCACTGCTATGAAGATGTTTCCAGAATCCTCAAAGACTCCTGGATGAAAAAATATTTTGTCTGCTGCATGAGAGAAAAGATTTTAAAGCTGTTTCCAGAGTTGAGACTCCAATGTAAGTACATGACATGCACAAATTAGGACTAGGCTTTATGCAAGTTGGCACTGGGCTCCTCCTGAGTTGGCGGTTGCGTGCCACCAGGTAGCTGTTCCTCTCCAGACATGAACTCAGAGAGCTGGATCATCTGGGGACAAATGAGACAACTCTCGACGCAGCCTAGGAGTTGTGAGACGGAGATGGCTCTCGCTTTCTCTGCCAAATGCAAGCGTAAACCAGCCCTGTGAATGACAATGGGGATCGCTGTGTCAGCTTTCTGAACTGTCTGTGAGTGATTTCTGGGAACAGATGCACTGTACAGATGGGCATTGCACTTTTTTTCATTAGCAGGCATATGAAGCGAGCTCTCAATGTGTCCAACGGGCTTTTAGAAAGCTTGCATTTATGATATCATTCAAGCTGGCAACTAGAGCATTAAGGGCCTGCCACATCTTTTCTATAATACCCAGGCATTGTTTTGGAACCTACTGAACAGTTTCAAATGATAATGCTCACCGCTACAGACTAGAGTATTACCGTGGTGAAGACGCTGTGAGTTCAAGTATGGGTAGCTCTCTTGCTGGGCATCAGTCCTACTTTTCTTAATGAATAGAAGCCAGACAAGATTGAATTTCATTACGCTGTGCCAGTCTGAATAATTTGGGCCTCTGTGAGGTTGTGATCCCATCACCGGGATGTCCTTTTACATTGTTGATCTATTCTTTAAGCCTAAGTAGCTGGCTATTACCAGAGGGTATTAAAGAAAGTGCATTATTTCAGGACCATCTCAGCTGTCATATGTTAATTTCTTTATTCTTGCAACTGTCGTGCAGTGTCTCATTTGTTAACATGAGTGACCTGGGCATAATTTAAAGGTCCAGTGTGTAGGTTTGAGGGGGATATATTAGCAGAAATGGAATATAATATGATAAGTATGTTTTTTTCAGTGTATAATAATATTAAATTAAGAATTGTTGTGTTATTGGTACCTTATCATGAGCTGTTTATATCAACACATGGACCAGGTCTTCATCCACAGATATTGTAATGTTGCACTGCCATGTTTCTACAATAGCGCAGAATGAACAAACCAAACACTGGCTCTGGATAGTGCCATTCACATTTTCACATCAGCCACCATATTTAGCGACCCCTCTGTGATGAGCAGCGTTGGAAAACCACATGAAACTGCCTTATTCAGTGTTTTTAACAGTGTAAAGCACCAGCTCCATTTGTTTTTGAGAGGAAGAGACCTCTATGGATAATTTGGCTCACAGTAAAAACCTCTTAAACATCAAGCTCAGAAATAAGGTGAGCACACATGAAGTTATCAGAAAAAAAAGGTGAGCACACATTTGCAGGTGTTGAGCATCAGGGCTGTCCGCTACTTGACTAACAATGTTAAGCCCTGTTTCCACCGAGCAGTACGGTACGGTACAGTTTAGTTTGGTGCGCCTTTTTCCGTTTCCACTGTGAAAAGTTGCAGATGGTACCAATGGAACCATTCGGTACTGTCCCCATTTTTGGTCACCCTCCTGTTGGGGTGCCTAGCACACAGATCTGGAACTAAAAGGTGGAGCTGTGAACACTGCAGTCTGTTGATTGGTCAGTAGCGGATGGTCACTCTGCTCAGGGCTGAGTTGTGGCTGTTTTTGAAGCTCGTAACCACTGTTCATATCGTGGAGAGTTTTTTCACTGTAACTATAAAATGAAAGGATGTTTTGCTGCCTCTTGCAGCAGCTGTAATCAGAGTAAAAATAACTTTCACCAGGCCGATTGCCGGCAGCTTTTAAGGTGGAACGTCCACATTTAAGGGTAGTGTTTGTGGTGGAAATGCAAGGGTCTAGGTACCATGTCTGAAGGGTACTTTTGGTTCCAACGGTACCACACCAGAAGTGTTTGGTGGAAACGGGGCTTTAGAGAAACACCAATTGGTAACTAAAACTGCTTTATTCTGTGTTTTTACTGGTTTTAATTACCTGGTCTGTTTGGTCTGGAGAGGAGGAGACCTCTGTAAATAATTTGGCTCACAGTAAAAGCCTCCTGAGCAATGAACACTGAAGGGATTTTCACCAGAAGTTTCAGCTGGTTGCAGTCTGCAGTGTTCACCACTAGATGCCACTAAATCCCCCTGAATCTTACACACTGGCCCTTTAAAGAAAGTGCATTATTTCGGGATAACTTTGGCTGGTGTACGTTTGATATTTTATTCTTATCCTTTCGTGTGTTAACATGATGGACCTGGAAATAATTTAAAACACACACACCACCTCTTCCTGCACCATGGGTTCCAACACGTGTATTATTTACACTTACAACAAAGGCGTTTTGTATTATTCATGTGCAAACCACCTCGTTCAACACATTGGTAAACACTATTCAATTCTCATAATAGAAAAATCCTTGATCAGATTACTGGATTTGTTTATACCCATAAAACAAATAAATTCCCCATGACTACGCACGCACGCACACACACATACACACACACACACAAACTGTTCCATCATTCCTGCCATTGCTGTCGTGGCTCCTGCCAGGCTGATTAGGTCCAGGGCCTCTAAGCCATTACAGCATTGATTGGAATCATATTTTGTTGCAGGGGCGGCAGATGCTGATCGACAAGCAAACTCCCAGGCATGTACCACATATGGGAGTTGATGTGCTTAAATCACCCTGGGCCAGAGGCTGCCAGTGGATGATGGCTTTTATTTAAGGAGCGTAAATTACCAGCATTGTGGGGGGAAAAAAATTCAAATGATGCAGGCCTAAGCGAAGTGCACTTGTCCCCTGAGTGTTCTTTGATTGGATGGAGTTATTCCATACAGCTCTGTCACTGTGATTTAGACTCCATGTCTCTGTGCAGCAGCCAAAGAACGATATTCACATGCCTGTGTTTTATCACTTAGACCAGATCTATGGTGTAATCCCATGCAGATTCACACATCAATGCGTCGATTCACACACCACTGTTGTTATGTAATTAAACTCTATTACAAATAAAGCTAGCTATTTGCTATTTCCTTGGCCACTTGTCTAAAGTTAATATTCTGCCCCATGGTCACTTTGTAAATTAGATGATAGACTCATGTATCACCACGTGTTTTTGGCCTTAACCAGCCAAGTCGTGACTCGACTTTTATCCTTGGGAATTCAAGGCTGATCCTGACACAGACAGACCGCTCCCATAAGTTCCAGCTGTTTATTCTCGCCAGGCCATCAATCTTTCTCTGCTGTCTCCAAAGGGACGACAGACTAATGGAGATGAGACTCAACATTTTTTATCTCTTTCTCCCACTGAAATTGATGTCTGAGCCGCTAAACGTGAACCCGAAAGCGAACCATCTGTGAAACGCTGATGCAAATCCATTTTTTAACTTGTTATTGAGGGTCCTAAATCACGTTGGAGAAACTAAGTATGTGAGTCTACCAGTGCTCTGTTTTTTCTCTCTGGTTCTCTCTTGTTTTCAAGCATTGAGAGGAATAATATTTCTGACACTTTTATCTGTTTCATGTGCTCATTTTAAATCCTCTCCTTTAAATCATTTACACCACCACTCAGATGTAGCCATCCTTCAGTAACCGTAACTCACAACCTGGCCTCACTTTCTCTGCTATACGACTCCATTTAGGAACAAGGTAACACTATAAATGGCATACATGTTTTTTTGTAGTTACTTACTGCAGTGTCACATCAATATCCTTTCATGTTTTAAAAACACTACCAGCAAGCGGTCAGGCTGGGGAAATTGGATTGCTCTTTTATATCCAGTGAGGCAGCCATGAGGTCAGAGTGTGTTAATGCTGTTATACATTTCATTTAAAGATACACTATGCATTTTGAATTGATGATACTGCAAATAGGATGAGCAGTTTGCTTCCTTTTCCGTCTTTTTTGAAGATTTTATTTTTAAATTTTCAATTGAACAAAATATACAGAACACAAACACACACACATGGCTCCACAGGTGATTCAACACTTTTGAACGGCAGTGTAAGTTGAGTGACCCTGACTGATGAGTCAAGGTTGGTCTAGTTTTGCACAGCCAGACCTGTCCCGTGCTGTGCCAGCGCTGGAGAAAGGTCTGGCTGAACTCGTCATAATTCCACACCAAGGCCAAAAAAAAGAAAGAAAAGAAAAATTCTGGGTTGTCTGGATTTCTTTAAACCAATCACAATCGTCCTGGGTGATGCTAAGTCCAGGATGCAGCGACTGTGCCCTTGCAGTATAGTGTTGTAAGGGAACTTGTTTTGGAGGAGAGGTGAGCAATGGTGGTAAAGTGGATTAACTGGCAAAAGAAACAAACTGAAAAACATAACATAAACATTAAAAGACGTTGTAGCATGCAGGTTGCTAGCTGTTGTGTTGCAGTTGCTGTTGTTTCATGTACAACACTAAAAAGAAGTGACGAATGGGATTTTGGAAACGCCAAAGACAGGTGTCCGTTGACAGTCTTTATACCCACAGACTGCATCCTGTGAGCCAGTCTAAGGTTAGTCAGTCATCTGCTGATCAAATATATCAGCCCCCTCTTTGCCTAACTGACTCACTTGCTGTCATGTGCCAGTGTCCGGAAGTTTCATTCTGGCTCAAAATTAGGAAGTGCTCCCCAGCACTTTGAAAACAAGGCACAATTCTCCTTTTATAACCAGCTTTTCTCCAATCACCCTGCGGCCACTCCCTGTTGACTTGAAAGCGAAAACATGGCCGTGGCATTTTAAAAGAAAGCAGAATAGTGTGAACACACCCTCAGGTGGTCACAGCTGCCAGCCTGTCCACCTTTAAAAGCTGGAGCAGGCCAGTTGGTGACCACACTGACAGAGGCTCACTTTAAATACAAAACATGAAACATGAATACAAGTGCAGCATGATAGCTCAGTGTTCGCTGCACGGCAGGGACACCTTTCTTCATTTCCAGAAACACTTTGTGTCATGATACTTTAACTCAAGTACCAAAGCATCACATTCCATTTAAATTACAATCAGCCATTCTTTCCGATTCCAATTCATCAGTAATTCAAGTACATGAAAGACACACTTGAGTCATAGTACGGCTACCTCACCAGAAAATGACTTTGGTTGAAGTTAAAGTCACTGATTAGAATATTACCCGAGTAAAAGTCTTGTCAGAAATTGAATATGCATAGAGATCGCCTTGTTGCACTGCTATGTTTCTACAGTAGCCAAGAGTAGACAAACCAAACACTGGCTCTAGATAGGGCCATTCACATTTTTGCATTTTTGCATCAGTGCCCGTAGTTAGCACCCTCTGCTACAAGCTGCATCGCACAAAGACTGTTTTTTTTTCAATGTTTTTACCCGTTTAATTAACCAGGTCTTTGTTTTGGAAAGGAAGAGACCTCTGCAGATAATTCAGCCACTGGTAAAAACCTTCCTGAATGTCTGGAGCCGGTTGCTCAAAAGTCCTAGTTAAGGTTTCCTCGTAATAAAATCGGTTGCACAAAACACCCTTAAATCTTCTCCTTTAGGTTTCCTACTTAAGTATTTATGGTTTTCTCCTTGTCTTGGTCTTATACTTAAGGAATCCCTAAATAGTTGCACAAAAGACCTTAGCAACTAAAGCAAGGTAAAGAAAAAAACCTTAGATACCTCTGATTCTATCTTAATGGCAACATGACGGAGTTTATGGTGATAAATGAAGAAAACTAACACACCCCAAGAACAGTGTTCTGCGACCAGGAGAACCCGATGGATACGCTTTTGATTAAACACTATAGATTGGACTGAAATAATTTTATAGCAATTTCTTCCTACAATCATTTTCTGTTTTCTGGTAATTGGTGATCAAAATTTCTTTGTAGGATATGTTTTCCATGATTGTATACCTCCAGAAGTGTAATCTTCTCCTCCTCTGACCAGTATAGTTTTCTTGTCTTCTTTTCTTCTGCCATTTTTTCACTATCAACTTTGTGAGATGATAACAGGCACCACAAGCTGTAAAATCTGTTTCAACACAGTAAATGAGTTAACATTTTTCCTTTATTAAGGGATTCTGGACAACTGTGTAAGTCCCTCAGCTAAGGAGTAATTAAGCCTTAAGTGTCATACTTAAGGAGAAAACTTATGATGTTTTGTGCAACCCGTCCCTGGATTTTACGTTATCAGAGAAAAAAGGTGAGCACACATCAGCAGGTGCTGGGGTAGTGGCCTGTCTGCGACATGCCAAACAGCATTGGAGAAACCATGATTTGTAACATGAAACTGCTTTGTTCAGTGTTTTAACTGAATTTAATCACTTGGTCCTTTTTGATTTGGAGAGGAGGAGACCTCTGTGGATAATTCAGCTCCTGGTAAAAAAAAAAACAAAAAAAAAACTCTGAAGGAATTCTGACTTCTAATGGCTGGTTGCAAAAGTTAAAAAAAAAAAAAAAACAAGCAGTGAGAATTTAGTATTTTTCTTTTTAACATTTACACCACCTTAAAAGTAGAACCTATATTACACTTGAAGGTCTTCTTCACAATTTAAAGGATTAAAAAAAAACAAACAACTTTGACCTCCAGGGCGGACACTCTTTATCTCCTTGATTCATTACTCACTCTCTCCACTTTCTGCTTCCATTATGAAGTCAGTCTCATCATCAGATGGAATTTAATCATGTAGTCGCTAGCATGTAGCACTTAATTGCGGCTTTGAGAGTGCTTGTTTGCAGTTACCTGTACATGATTATCCTGTGATCTGACTTAGAAGTTAAGACCACTGATTGGCCAAACATTTCAACTTTATTTTGAAGTAACAAACAAAGTAACAAAAAAGCCTGGAGGACATGTATTGGAATAAAAGTATACATTTTGTTCAGGGAATGCAAGTAAAGTACAGATACTTTCAACAAATACGGAACAAAGTATTTTTACTTAGTTACATTACCCCACTGCAATTCATGTAAATCTCTGATTTAAAAAGCTGAGACGCTGGGTAAAATGTACATATAAGGAGAATACAATGATTTGAAAATATTTTTAACATACAGTTGGTGAAATAAGTATTCAACAAATGAAAATCTTTTTCATTAAACAAATTTCCAGGCTGCTGCGGACATACTATCAACTCAGTAAAACAACATTGATAACGTAATCTTAACATTTTCATCCATAGTTGTATTTGAGGACTTGAGTTACCACAGGTTTTCAGCCATTCTCAGCCTCTGCAGAGTCTCCCCAAACCTGAGCTGGCCCTATCTGGAGCCAGCTACCACTTAGTCATGGCTACTTAAAGACAGCTCTGATGGACTTGTGTGCTGTCGGCCTTCTAGTTAGAGCCTGCTAACCCGCTGAATACAAGGTCAGGGCTAATATACTCCGGAGTGCCCTCAGTCTATTAAGGAGCAGAGCTGAAACAATTGACTGTCACTATTCAAATATATGCAAAGAATACATTTGAGTAGAGGGCGTGTCACCCACGAATGTAGCGGCACATACGTCTACTTCTCTGTATGTGGGTGGACTCATTCTAATATATGCTAGTGTATATGTGTGTGTATCCAGAGTATGTTAGTGCTTATGTTATGTGTTGGTGGGGCTCATCTGGGAATCCACGCCTGGTTGCGCATCACTACCCCTCTACCCACAGGGCCTACTGATCAATGCTTAGAGAGCGTCTCAGGGAACAGTGGGAATTCTTATAGAGCAGAATCTATCAGCGTCAGTGTGCTATTCCCACGTTTATCACTCACGTACCACTCCTCTGGATGAGCCCCCACTTTGTTCAAATCAAGTGGATTAAACCAAATAAATGGCCGCATAAATAAGTGAATGATTTAATCTCTGCAGTTCTGGCGCCATCAGAGCACGAAGGAAATAACACACTGTGATAGATGGCCATGGCTATAGAGTCGTAAAGAGGACATAAAAGAGGCCATCGATGTAATATTTATCACATTCACAAGTGCAGTTCAGCTGCGACTCCATGACTCATAAGCATATCTATTGCAGATGACCTCGCATCATGTAATATTCATCTTTGTGTCAGAGATAAACTCCTCGCCATGCTTCAACCCCTGACTTCCAGCATAATCGGCAGATCCTGGAGATGGCCATGGGTTGAATAGCGGGTAAAGAGGGTTAGCATCCTCCCACCATGGGCATCTTTCAATCTGAAGTGGAAGTGGGCCACATTAAATTAGTCTTGATGGAGAGGGCGGATTAGCTTTATGTGTACGCCTCTGCTCTAAGTAAGAGAGTGCGAGGGAAAACACTTTGCACACAGGAAGGAGACTCCTCAAACACCTTGTTTGCCTCCTCCTCCTCCTCCTCCTTACCCATTGCCATGGCAACGGGATGTCTGCAAATATGTAAGAGCTACGGTGTGTGTGAACTGCAACTGTTTTTTTGTGTGTATGCGTGTGATAAAGGCCCGTGTGAAAACAGTCTCCGAAGATCTGTTTTGAGGCTGGGGGATTGCTGCTGATGTTTTTTTTTTAGCAGCTGTTGAGTCCCTTCAATCCTTCTCCTTTTCTCTCTTTCAGTCCCTCGCTTCTTTTACGTCACTTTCTGTGACACATATGCGCTCTCTCTTGTTTATTTCCTCTCTCTCTCTTCTCACGTATTTCCTCGTTTCTCAGGCATGCTACAGTTTTTTTTTCCCCCGTCTCCTCCCTCCACGGCTCTGATAGTGTTGCCTCCCCCTGTAACGTACAACACTGCAGAGCAAAAAAGAGCTGTATTGTGGTTGCTAGGCTACAGAGGGACAAGGAGCATCTCTGAAGAATTCCTTCATTATAAATTGTCTCATTGTATGGCCTTTAGCATTATGGGGGCTTTTGACATCATCACAATGTGATGCTTAGAAAAAACAATTCTGCTGCTGCTGTGCTCAGTATTCCCCACCTGCCTCTGATTTTGAAGCGGATTGCAGATGAACGGGGGCCAAGCCAGTGTCAGCTTTCTTGTAGCCCTTTGGCTTGTGCACTGTAAGCATTTAGCCCTGTAAACCACACCTGCAGTATCTCATGGGTAGATCCTGTGGAGAATAGTAGCTATATTGTCTTTCCATCAAGCTGCTGTGACACAGATTCGAGCTCTGCTGACAGCGAGGGACAGAAGGAGAGAGGTGGTTGCAAGCAGTGTGATGCTCAGATCACTGGAGCTAACATCATGCTGCAGGGAAAGCCCAGAGAACAGTGTGATAGTGTTTACATTCATTCACCAGGCGTCAGTGCGCAGGGACACATCCTTGCCCATTCAATATGGCTAAAGCAAACATGTCTGTCTGGACCATCAAGCATGATTTATATGCGTGGGTGTGACGCTTCCTGAATCCAGCCTAGCAGTGGTACATCCTCATCTCCAACCTGCCTGAGGTCATTGGCAAACTGGTGTTTATCTGTGATGTCATGCTAATAGTTGGTACTTTGCATGTAGTTCCCTTCTTTTGCCTCGGGACAGAGTTGTACCGTTCTTTGTTTCACATCAGCTGTTGTTTTGTTTTTGCTTTGACCACAGTGTTTCAGTTTGGTCATGTGTTTGGCTCCCGGCCATCATTTTGGATGATATCTGTATTTTGTAGTGAATTGTGTTGCCAGGTATTGATATTGTATTTAACACCATATGTCAAAACAATCTCAGCGGATACAAGGTGGAGCCAAAAAAAGAAAGAGACAAAAACTGAAGAAAAATAGAAAAATAAACACTAGTAATAAATAAGTACCCAGCAGATTAGACCAAAGTTAAAGATGTTTCTGGAATACCTGTGCAAGGAAACTACAGTTAAGATAAGACATGATTTTGGTTAGGAAAAGATTGTGGTTATGACAAATAACCTTTAATATGTGTATGATTATCATTAATGACTCCTAAACACTTAGTACTAAACACACTCCTTACTCTGGGATTTAGCACGGCTACCATCCAGACCTCCACACCCTTACTTTCTACATCTCTACATAAAGGCCCGTCTATTTCTCAGCTTACTTTACAATGAAAATGTTAGCGTATGTGTACGTATCTTCAAATCTAGAATATGTTACATTTGCACCATTTTAAAGTGAAGTAGTATGTGAGCTGACTTTGCCATCTGGAGGTGGAGGGGATGGTCACCCAGACGAGATGCCTGCCAAGCTGCAGACCTCTGCAAGCCACTGTTAGAGACCAACAAACAACAAAAGTGGGTGTGATTTAGCGAGTCATTGCTGTTTTTCCCAGCTGCTGTAAGGCACCAAATGTGGGTGTTTTGTAGTAACCTGTTGCTGTGTTTTCAGCGGGGATAGTGGCACAAAAAGTGGTCTTTTTTATAGACATAGCTGCTTTTTTCAAAGTGTCTTGTTCCCCCCCAAACTGGGTATTTTAAGCCAAGGCATCATGTTTTCCTTATCATAACCATGTGGGTTTTGTGCCTAAACCTAACCACACATTGTTGAACCATCCAGTTTCAACGTATCTGTTACATAATAATGTGCAAACGTAATGTCCCCATGGTTTGTAGAAATGTACAATGCCAGCATTTTTTCTGGCAGTTGGGTCGATATTTCCTTTACTGGCAAGAAATGATGGCACTGGACATTAATCGTGAGTTACAAAGTTGTCCAGTATGGATGTAAGTCCTAGAGATTGTAAGCTGTGGAAAGGCAACAGTCTGTCAAACTGAGCTGGAGAGTTTTGTATCTTCAGAAAAATATGTTAAAATCCTGCTGGACTTTTGACAACGTTTAAGAAGAACTCAATCTTCAGATCCCTCTGGAACGAGACTTTTTTGATACACTTTCTCATCTTGTATAACAGTCTGCTTGTCTGCAGGCGCTTGGTTTGGTGCAAGAAATTTGCTGTAAGCGAAGCCACCCCGGCTATTCCCCAGGATGCATTTACTAGTTAACAAAGAGACAGACGGACACGGCACAGATCCAATATGGCCGCCCGGTGACATGGCTGACCAGGTGTTAGACACATCGTACGCTGCCTCTGGGCCTGCTTCGTCTGCTTTCTCCTCACAGCCCATTAGGCCCATTCCAGGAGATGGAACATAATGCAATACCCTGGACAGTACTCATAAAGTACAACCGCACACAAACACACAAACATGCACTGCTACATCTGTACCGTGTAACCATTCCCAGGCGTAGCGGTCTGCGCCAAAAGCAGCAGGTGTGAAGCTTCAGAAATCTGTTGTGCAGAGATGCCGGGTGCCAATCTTTCATCGTTACACAGACATCCAATCACGTGGAACAATGTTGTGACATCCTAGTGACAGAGGGAGTGTGGGGGAGGTGTTTCCTGGCTATGCCAAAATTATTTGTTACATCTGCATCCAACACACGGAGAGTTTGGCCGTTTGAAGTTTCTTTTGATAGGATGGGATTGGCAAGACAGCAGGTTTGTGATTGAGTGAATGAACGAGTGTGTGAGTAGCGTGTGTGTTTATTTACCGCACGGGATGACTCACAACTCATCTGCAGAGATGCCAACCTCTGTAAGTTGTGTGCAAGAGAGAAACAGAGAGAAATAAACAGAAATCAAATTGGCATTTCTTTGCCTCCAATGTCTCTGAGTTTTACAAAGTGAATTGTGTTTCTGTCTGTAGTGACAGCATATGGTGTCTAAAGAGCAATACCACACACACACACACACACACACACACACACACACACACACACACACACACACACACACTTTGATATCTGATGCTGCCGAGAGTGCTGATAGCCAGAAGAGTTTTCTTTAAAGAGTGAATAGTCAGGCGGGGTGATTTATCAGTGAATGCTCTCAGTCGCTCCCACTCTCCCCGTCTTTCCATCTCTCTCCCTCCCTGCCTCCCTCTGTCCCCTCCGTGTCCCCCGGTGTAAAATATGAACACGGCAGCCCTATAAATCTGGACGGGAGATAATGAGAGTTGGTCCCCTCAGTCCAGTGGGCCACCAGCCAGACTCGGTGCCAATGACATCATCCTTAGGGAGAGCGATTGGATTGATGAGTGCAGTGACACGGTGCCATTGCTTCTGAGTCAGACACATACTTTCATACATACGTATATATACACACACTTCAGCCCCTTTGTCATATCCCGACACATGAGAGAGTGTGTGTGTCTGTCTGGTGTTGGAGACAGGTGGTTTGGAAGGGCACTGGGTATGAGGAATGTCCTGTGTATTTATGTTGCAATACCAAGGACAGTTTTAAGTTAGTGAAGTAAACAGTGAATAATGATTTTCTTTCAAATGTCCACATATCTCCTGAGTCATTGCTGCAACATCATCACAATAAAGAGAAGCTTTAACCTTTTACAGAATAACAAATAACACATTGTGCTTGTGTAAATGAAAAGTTTAATTTCTAATCAATAAAACACAACGTTGTTTTGTAGTGCAGCACTAGCTCAGTCTGTGGGGAATTGAGGGTCATCAGGTTCAAGTCCTTGTGTGGACCAAGTATTGAGTGTGGACTGGCAGCTGGAGGGGTGCCGGTTTCCTTCTGGGAACTGCCCAGAACCCCACACTGCTCTAGGGGCATTGTACTATGGCTAACCCTGCACAGCCCACCTTAATTGCATGTGTGTGGTGTGTAAAAAGATCGATACGCAGAAGCTACATGCTAACTGCTAATTTACTTGTGGAAGATTCAGTACACTCAGGGTTTTTTCTGCTATAGGCTTACTTTGTCTGGTATGACCAGAAGCTTGTAAGGTTATCAGAAGTATTGATACTTTGATACTTTTTTGATACCATATGTTTAAAATGACACAATCTCTGTTAAATATACATTTGATAGTATCAAAAGTACAGAAACTATAATAAAAAAAAAAAAAAAGATTTAGGGTCAGATTTTGAAGGCTGCATAGATGAAACAACAGGGAAGACAATAAACTGGTCCTCAACCTTTGGCTGTCCTGGCATTCTCTGCGGCAACAAACCCACCATCCAATATGTGACTGGAGGTGTGTGTTCTGGGACTTATTCTGTACCAGCACTGTTGTAAATTTAAAAAAAAAAAAGTCTATATTATGTACCTAGGACTTTTTTTGTCTTCTGTACTTCTTTCTTTTCTTTTCTTTTTTTTTGATAGTAAGATCGTATCAAAGTTTCAAACTCTGGTATCATGACACCCCTATTAGCTTATAGTGGCTAATCTTAGAACTAAGCAGTTCACTTTTTAATTTTTCTCTCCTTTTGATTACTGGAACACTGCATTTTATTTCTGGCCACAGGCCACAGTGCCTGCCGTTCACTGACAGAACTTTAGATTAATTGATTTCAAAACTGAGGTTTGTGATTGAGGCTGGGTAGCATTTTCTGAGTTTGTGTATCAGTGCCAATCAGTGTATTTTTTATATCTTACATGGAGTAATTTGAACATGTTTTTCAGCAATACTAATACTAATACAGCAATACTAATAATATTTTTTACTTAACAGATAAAACCAAAGATCCAAAATGTTAAATGTTGCCTGCACACAAGAAGATGCAGAAGAACTTTACCTAAATAGAATAACTGAAAATATGTGAATTATTAATTTAAATCATCTATTATTTCATCAACTATTTCATCAAAGAATAAGTAAACAAAATTACAAATTCTAACCAGATGTTTGATGCCATTACTTGACAGTACTTGATGCTGGTGGTAATACAATGCAAGTTTGGTGGTGTCCTGACTTTTCCTTCAGCACCACCAGGAGGTTGATATATTTGTGAACTGCCATTAAATTTTGCAATAAAATTTGCACCTAACTTGATCTAAAATGTAACCCAATAATGACCAATAATGCATTTCCTGACTGACACTGTAATAACATTATTACAGATAATGTACTACCTTTCTGTTTTTTTTGGGGGGGGGGGTTTCAGAGCTAATGATGTTATAGTTTTGACAAATAATGTAATGGTGTGAAAAGTATGCTTTTTTAAAAGAAATTTTAAGCTTGCAAGTATGCAAAATGTATAATACTGTTAGCATTATGTAAGCCTATTGCAAACATTAACATTTGACACCGATTTCATGTTTGGAAATGTAAACTAAAATACCTACCAATGGGAAATGAACTTGTCCATACCTATGGTGACTAGTCAGTGTGCAAGGATCATTATTAGAACAGTGTAGGTATTGGTAAAAATGTTATTACAGTATCAGTCAAGATTTTATTACATTTTTGGGGTTTATTACATTTTTGGTAAAGTTAATTGGAAATTTCATTACATTGTCATGGCTTATAACATTTTCAGGAAACATTGTTGGGCACTACAATCCCCTGACGTTCCCGCCACCAGGGTAAAATTTCAATTTATCCAATACTTTGGATTGTAACTTGCACAATTAATGGCAAACCCATCAGCCTCAGCTGCACCTTGTGTTAATGCTAATTAACAAAGTAAGCATGCCAAGATGCATAACTAGAGGCGTGCAGCCTCACAGAACTGCTAGCATGGCTGAAAACTCTCAGTCTTCTTGTTACTCCATGTAACGGACACATCTGGAGAGTAAATTATGACAAACAGCCCTAATTGTGATGTTTGATGTTTGTCACCGTCACTCAGCCGAAATATTTTCCGCCACAACACGTTCATCTTAATGAGTCAATTTCTTCTAGTGTTGCACCGGAAAATCAGATTTTTCTCTCAACAGTTGACAAATTCTGCCTTTGCAGTGAGATGAGTTTCCAATTCAAACCCAATTACTTACTTCAATCAAGTCTCATTTCCTTGATGCAAATGTAGTGATTTGCATCTCTTTGCCTTGCTCCTTAATTGAAAATTACTGAATCAAGGACAACGCCATTGGAAACAAATATAGTCATATTTTTTACTTGTTTTAAGAGGCAAAAAAGACATGCCTGCAGAGAACCCCTTGCACACACACACACATTGCACTTCCCTGTCTCTGTGTTTTCCCCTCTTCTCCCACTTTGTCCTTTCTGTGTCTTGTTTGCTTTGTATCTACTAAACTAAAATGTCTGAATGAATAAGAATAATCGACAGTAGCCCCAGTCCCACTGTCACTGACCTTGCTGATTACTTTCATGCTTGACAGACTCTCTTTTCTGCTTCTTCATCCGCTGTTATTGAGCACAATGCTGTACACATGTTAGAGGCACTGAGCTGCAATAGAGCTTGACAATGATTACATTTATTGATTTCTACCAATAACAGTTATGAGACATCAACCCCAGATTTTTCTTTTACAATTCATTACATTTGTAGTAATAATACAGTCTTAATGATTTTCCCTGTGAAAGTGGGGTTTGTAGGATGGAGTGTGTTTCATGAATGGAGGATTTTTAAAATGATGAGTCACTGAAGCACATAAAGAAACGGTGATGCTCTGTAGGCTTGGCTTCAGTTCAGCCTTATTTTAGTCGATTCAGGAAGCTGACTTCCTTGGATATTTATATTCTGGAGCTATACTGTTTATACTGAGTAAGTAATTCAATACATGCTGTGAATCACTGCAGTTACAGGTGCTAAGCTACAACATTTCACTGTGAAATTAATTTTAGTGCTTTATGTTCTGATAATTCAAAAACTCTCTTACACCTAAACGACAGAAAAGGTCAATTTCCACTGACTTCCAAAAACGCATATATTACTGTACTAATGGTTGCAGTTTTTAACACATGCTTAAAGGTATACTGTGCAGGATTGTTGGTTACTGTTAGTAAAAGCTAGCAAAAGTGAAAGTAAAAGCCAACGCCTTTAGCATTTTGCCTCAGTACAGATGCATTTTTTGGCGCTTTCTTTAGGATGCTTGCTAACTACGGTCTGGCACCTGCTTCTTTATATGAAGCCCCGGCCTCACCTAAGCGCTGTGGGGATACACACCTATAAATGTCCCTAACTCAGACAATAAGAAGACAATTAAAAAATACAGGCAGAAGGCAGAGTCTCTACAGAAAAAATATGCCACTACATATTTTTAGTGAGTCGTAAGTGTCGCCGTTACGCTATTAAACTTCATGGTTAGGTTTAGGCAACAGACACATGAGTAAAGAACATAATGTTTTGGCTTTAAATAAGTATTTTTGTTATTAATCTAAAGGTTTTGTCACCTACATAACTAGCGTATTATTCTTCACGTACTAGTATACTACGCTACTTTGTTATTAAAAAGAGTCAACGTTGAGCAACGTTAGCACGTCAAAGGTTCCAGGTGCTTGATGGCAAACAAAAAACATGGCTGACCATGACTAACTGATGTTTCTTTGGCAAGTGTACACGCAATTGAAGTCTTAGCAGTGTAGCAACTTTACATGTACAAACAAAACAGAAGAAAAATGACACATGAGGCAACGGACACCGTTATACATTTTATTTTAAGGCGCTTTTACATTTAGAAACATATGATGGTATTTATTATTTTAATTAGATACATAATTATTTTAATTAAATACATTAAATACAATACTTTGAATACCCCACAGCAAGTGAGTTCCTGGTTCGAACCCAGGGTGGGGGGTTTGAACCCCAGGGTTGGGGAGCCCTTCTGTGTGGAGTTTGCATGTTCTCCCCATGTCCGTGTGGGTTTTCTCCGGGTACTCCGGCTTCCTCCCACAGTCCAAAGTCATGCTAATGTTAATTGGTGACTCTCAATTGGCCATAGGTGTGAATGTGAGTGTGAATGGTTGTCTGTTGCTATGTGTCAGCCCTGTGATAGTCTGGCGACCTGTCCAGGGTGTACCCCGCCTGTCATGCCATGCCATGTCAGCTGGGATAGGCTCCAGTTCCCCCACGACCCCCAACAGGATAAGTGGTCACAGAAAATGAATGAGTAATTAAATGCAGACAAATGTACTTAATGTTGCCTTTTAGTTGATGGTTTACCATTTGCAATGTGCTCTTCCATGGGTGCTACCATTGTTGCATGGCTTCAGACAGCTGTTCATGGAGAGTTTACAAGTAGGAACTCTGACTTTAAGTGGCGTTCAATTGTACCTTTTTGTAGCAGGAGGTCTGAGTTGTGTGAAACACAGCATTTATACATTATGCAAACCTTGTCGCTTTTTATACTACATAATTTCACTTCCTTCTTTGCTCCCGTAATGATTACTATGACCACTAGAGTGCTCAGCCTTACAGTAAACATGTGTCCTAATAAGCTGCTTTTACAGTCGACCTGTATGGCCATTTTTCTCTGTGAGAGCGGGCTGAATAATTCCACAGAGCAGCTTTATGTCTGTTTTAAAATATTTCTTTTTAACTTTAACAAAGACTATGAACACTTTTCTTCCACCATCTGTTATTGTAAAACCCAGAGAGCTGTATCTCTGTCAGCTCCTTTATATTCTGCGTCATGAAGTGACATGATTCTTGTAAAGGTTTTACCTGGTGGCAATGTTATATGCAGTGAAAGATGGGCGTAGATGTCTGACACTCTTCTCTCAGATTTATGTTAAAATGCTACACACACTGCAGTTTCTAGTGGGTTAAATTGAATGTGAATTGACTGCGACCCAAAAGGTGTCTGCCAGGTGACAAGACTGTCACGGAACATAATGCACCGACGCGCAGTGTATCACACTCAGTTTAGTATGATTTACACGTTTAGGAACTCTGTGCTTATGAAGTGAAAGGCTTTAAACCTGTTTTGAACCTGCAAATAACTTCAATTATATAGCCTAAAGCCCCCAACTTGTCACATATCTGTCACAATCTGACATCGGCTGACCTTGGATGCACTGTGGACAGTTATAAATAACTGACTCACATCACATTGCTGTTTGTGCCACGTCCTTTGCCAACTGAACACACAGAGGCAGACAAAGATTGTCACTTCTGATCTGGGGAAGAGTGAAGAGGGAACGATAATGGGAGGATGGAGTGAGTAAAGAGGACGTGCAGATGTAGGGGAAGGACGTGTCATTGGCGTCTACGCCCCCCTTCCTCTGTCAGCAGGTGTCAATATGGCCATCTACGGGGCTGAGCGTTCCTGATAGATGCTCCAGTAAGACAGAGGGCTGCTGGGGCGTGAAGGAGGCCATCAATATCCTCTCCGCACAAGTACCTCTGTCTATACAGCTCTCTCTTTCTCTTTGGCCCTCCATCCTTTTCCATCTGTCCAGCCTCACTTGTCTTTCCCCTTCCCCACACATCCACCTGTCTTCTTCTTCCATCATCCGCACTTCAGCACAGTTTAGGAGCTTCAAATCACTTAAATATGGCCTCAGACTTATACGTTCAATCCACTCCTCCTCCCTAAAATATTTATCTCCCTCTTCCTCTCAACTCCTCTCGACTCCCCTCGCCTCCCAGGAGGTAAGAGAAACCACCTATTAATCTGACCCAGGGCCCTTGGGGTTGATAGAAAAACGATGAGATGTTTTACCTCCTCTTCTTTTTTTTCTGACTTTCTCTTACCTTCGTCCGCCCAAATCCATCCCTTCCATGCTCCCTGTCTGTTTTTTGCCTCTTATCGTCACAGTCAGGCTGTTAGTGTGGGGCTCAGGGATCAGTATGGGATACAAACTGCTAAAGGAAATGTTGCTCACATGTACAAACACCTTCAGTGGGAACACAGTGTGTCTGCCTACACACTGTACTACACTGTGCAGGGACATAGACACAAAGAGGCACACATTATTATATGTCCATTCATGTACTGTGTAAGTAGTTTCACATCCATATACTGTCTTTTGATGCACTTATAGATTACATATATAGTAGAAAGCACTTAGAAATGATTTCACTGCAAAGCTGTTTTGAGTGCTTCCACACCGACTCAACCATATAAAAAGCGCTGCATAAGGTACTTTCAGATATGCACTTACTTGAAACCAACTTTAAAGAGTAACTTGAACCCCTTGGAAATCTTGTTTATGCTGCCCTCCAGTGGTTTCTCACCCTGTTGCAGTGATGCCTAAGTGGTGTGTCGCTACACTGTGACGTCGCTGTTGCGTGTGATTTGCGGTGCAAAAGAGCAGACTTGACCTTTAACTTTTAACCTGGGAAAACAACGAAAAACTGCTTTGCAACCTGGTATTAAGATACTCTTTAAGGGGAAAGTCACCTGGCCAAAAGCCAAAATTAAAATACATATTTTCTCTCTTACCTGTAGTGCTATTTACCAATCTAGATAGTTTTGGTGTGAGTTGCCAAGTATTGGAGATATCCGCCGTAGAGATGACCTCTCTCGAATTCAATTCAATGGAACTAGATGGCACTCGACTTGTGGTGCTCAAGCGTCAAAAAATGGACGTTTAAAAAACTCAACAGCAATGTGTCTTTTATAGAAATTATGACCCGGTTACTCAAGATAATCCAAAGACCTTGTGTGTTCAGTTTCATGTAGGAATTATTTTCTTATCACCAAACTACTCCCACCCACTGTATCAGCACACAGAAGGAAGAGGGCATCTACTCATAGATAAAAGTTTGTGTTTGCGACACCATGACTTATAAACATTAACGGCGTTCTCCTTGGCTGAGTTGTAACGTTAGCTAGATCTGTGGTATTAGATGAGCTAGCAGTACCGCTAAGTTGGTATCTGTATTTCCTGAGCCTTGAAGTAATCAAATCCCTCTTCAAATCTTCATCAATCCTTGCTCTATTATTAGCAAACATCCATCCATTTTCTGTAACCACTTATTTTTTTGAGGGTTTTGGGAGGGCTGGAGCCTATCCCAGGTGACACTGGGCGAGAGGCGGGGTACATCCTGGACAGGTCGCCAGACTATCACAGGGCCAACATATAGAGACAGACAAACACTCATGCTCACATTCACACCTACGACGTGATTTGGAGTCACCAATTCACCTAATCGGCATGGAGGAAGCCGGAGTACCTGGAGAAAACCCCACAGGGAAAACATGCAAAGTCCACACAAGTTCCTGGTTCAAACCCCCCTCCCTGGGTTCAGACCAGGAACCCTCTTGCTGTGAGGCAACAATGCTAACCACTGCATCACCACCTATTATTATTATCAGCAAGCAGTAACGTAAAAAACATTCACTCAGCAAACTTTTTATTGTTAGCTAGTGCTGATGGCAGCTTGCATTGGTTGAAATGACAGAATGCTGTTGGTGGTGGATTCTATCAGCTGTAGATAATTACTGTTGAACTTTGCCAAAGGACAGAGTGTAACTTTTGGCTGTTGTCTGGTTAATGGCTTTCTTTGTGCTCAGACAAAGATTGTTTGTTAGACAGAGAAACACCACTGTTTTGAAGCTGATGATGAAAGCACTAACATGAAAACGGCTTCCTTATCCAGAGGGAGGGTGATATTAGTCAGAAAGCCAACACTGGTCCCCAGGCTTCATTACCTAACTATCTAGAGACCTCTATAGTAGCCAGGGCTGCCACAGGGGAAGATAATATAAAGTCATAAATATACACACACAGACTCTACTTACTCTAAGTGTCAATTGATCTAGTAATGAGTTAATACGTCTTTCACACCAGATGTAGTCATACATCTGTAGAGAAATTAACCTCAGTCACTTGCAAACACGACATAAATCCTCAGCAACTGCAATAATCTAGACAGCAGTGGTATGAATCTCTCAGTGCAGTTAAATGTGCTTGGGCTTGGGTTAGCATCAATGGCCTCATAACAACACATACACACACACACGCGCGCACACACATGAACACACAGATTTCCTGAACAGACAGGGGATGCATCTTGACATGTGATGGCTTTTTACTCGCTGCCGAATGACAGTGTTTGTCTGTAACTGAAGGTCGTGCCTAGATCCCTGCACTCGCGTCACACTGAACGCCCACTGCCTCGTCTATGCGCAGCCACAGGGGCCAACTAAAAGCTTTTTCTTTTTTAACCATTTATTGTGATGCACCTTGTTTTGGAGCTCTCGCACCAGTAAAGCTGTTTGTAGTGTTCTCACACTGTCTACATCCACAACACTGATGGCTGGCTTGATTTTAACACTTGCTGTTTGATGTCAGACACCTGCTGTTTTCCATCTAAGATGGGAACATTCTGAATATTTTTGACGCCAAGCTTCTTGTACTATATTGAGGTGCTAACTCCCTGTCTGGTCTTATAAAGGGATGATTGTAGTTCTCTGATTCATGATCTGTTACCATGTTATATCTTGTTTGATAATCTGTACAATACACTAAGTGGTTCCAGTTTTTATGCTAAGCTAAACTAACCGGCTGCTGGCTGTAGCTTTATATTTTAAGGGAAAATTTGCCACCATTTATGTAGATGTCCAAGTAGTGCTGATGGTAAAAGCAGTCACTTAAAGCGATAAATTCCTCAGTGTGTGCTATACTGACCCAGGAAGCAGAGTTCTCCTGCTCATGGAGCCGTGCCAGCAATGCCTTCATGTACCAGGATGCACTGCACATGAGCTACTGACCCCCAGCCAAAATCTAGTGTAGCCTATAAATAAATACACGGAGGCTTCATAGTCTGAACCAGCATGAACCAAGATGAAGAAGGTCTCCAGCACACTTATGTCCAAGTATAGTAACGCAGACACAGGCTCTCATACTCAGCAGCCATGTTACTCTGCTGCTGTCTTGGTGTCTGCGACAGCATTCAACAAAAACTGACCATGCTGAAATTCATTGCAGCAGAATGATTTCGTTTCTGTTGGCATCAGGGGCAATTTGAGCAAAGGTACCACCAGTCGGTGTTTGCTCTCGGCAGCTCAGGTTCTGGAGGGTCCCCGCCTTGCATATCCTCTTGCATGGCTACCTCAGCCTTTCTCCACTGCAACTGTTCAGCTGTATACTCTGCTCGAATAAATGTGGCTGAATATCCGAGTCAGTCAACACTGTTAAAGTAAAACCCACGTTCCAAACCATCCTGTGCACTCGCCATTTTTGCAGTTGGAGACACAGCTTATTTGCAAACAGATCAAGGAAGATCTGTTTTTGAGCGCCATCTAGAACACGCCCCCAATCCAAGAGAATAGGTTGCAATTCTTCCTCCTTCCAACTATGTCACTGTTGAGTCAATTGACGGCCCTGGATAATGGAAGAACAACGGAAATTGCAGCTGCTGACCTCAGCTTTCTCTGTAAATATAGCACACCCTGAGGATTTTATTGCTTTAATGGCCCACATTTACCATCAACACTGACTGGACATACACATAAAAGGTGGTGAAGATTTCCTTTAATGAGCAGACAGGAGTGTGGTATTAATCTTTTCCCCGAACTCTCTGCAAGGCAAGAGAAAAGAGCGTCTCCCAAAATGTCAAATGGTCCCTTGAAGCCTGGACTGTAGTGATTCATAAATACTGATTCCATAAAGTATTACTGGTGTTGTGTACATTCATATTTACAACCAAGCTCGTTCACATACAATGCATAATGTGTGTGTATGCAGTATTCCACGTGAATGTGTGTGACAATGCAGTGTAATTAGCCCCTGAAGAGGCAGGCAGGGCTTATACTGCCGGGCTGATGAGTTCTCCTCCAGCCCTGCGCTCAGCACCATGTCTCCTCCGAGAAGTGCTAGATCAGCTCCAGCGGGAGGCTGCATATACGCAGGGGGCCCCGCTGAAGATGGATTGTGCCAGTCAAGGGGAAGGTAAACTGAAATTGGTGATCGTCCACATAGATGAGGCTAGAAGCTGGGGGCGAGGGAGTGTGATGTTCTTGTGATTTGTTCGAGTATAATTGTGTGAGTCAGTTTATCTATGTGTGGTCATGCCTGTGAGCACACAATCGTGTTAGTTCATCTGTGTCAGTGCACATCTGTGCGAGCTGTACATTACTGTGTACTTCCCTTTATTGACTACCTATTGACCCAGTCCCAATAAACAAGTCTTTATTTGACTTGTGTCTCACAGTGTGTGCGCTGCCCAACATAGAACAAACCGAGCTTATGGGCTGTTTGTTGCAGTAAATCCCAAGTCATTAGGAAATGCACCAACTCCCTAAATAAAGTTTTTCTGCCCTCACACCTGTGCTATCACGCCTTGCTTTATATAACCTCGTGTTTTCTCAGAGACGTAACATTCTTGCGAAAATGCCAAGAACAATCTTAGCACGAACTAATTAGCACCTGTATCTCTCACACATCATATATGAACTGGGAAAAGATAGTGAGAGTGAGAGAATGAGCGAGGGTAAAAGAGAAATCAGCCAACAGTGAAGGTGTGAGCAAGCCGCGCTGATATGGAAATGAAGGCTTTAATTATGGATGAATACATTATCAGATCAAGGCGAAGGATTTGCTCCCTGTGTATGTTGTGTTTGGAGATGGGCTGATACCGAGGGACCTCACAGACCGCTGTGAATATCTCTGTGTTAGTTTATTCACAACCAACAAGAGGTCAGCGTCCAGTTCTGCTCTACTTTTGAAGCACGGTAACTGAGATTAGTACAGTGGATCTCAACCTTTTTTTCATGTCAAGGTCCTCTAGATTTATACACATTATGTCATGGACCTCCATTTGAAAAGACTTAACTCCAAGGACCTCCATCTGAAAAGATTTTGGATATGAGACCAGAATTCTATAGCTGTCAACTACAGTTGAGGAGATAGTGGAGGAAGTGAAACCTATGATGAGAACGACTCTTACTCACAGTGGGCTCACTTGTAGTAAATTAAATAGTGAAAATAAACTATTCCCCATTTTTCTGGGGACCCCCTGGAACTCCTTCAAGGAACCCTTAGGTTCCCTGAACCCCTGGTTGAGAATGACTGGATTAGTATACTGAAATAGACTGACATTTGATTATAAACCACCTCTTATGTCCTTATTGCGTTAATGGTATTGATCTGCATTTGTGGTTCCCTCTCATGAAGTGTGATAAATGCAGTATTGATAATCTATTTGGTATTTGGCTTGATGTAAATATGTTGGTAAATATTCTCAGTCATCCAGGTCATGATAATCTTAAGTGCTTTATCGTAGGTAAGTGGAAGTGCTTGAGTTTCTTAAAGACGTTTCACCTCTCATCCAAGAAGCTTCTGGTGCAGGGTCGCAGGCTTTTTGAAAGAGAGGTGAAACATCTTCAAGAAACTCAAACAAGTCCCGTTGCCTACGATAAAGCAATTGAGCTTAATGTTAATGCAAAAATTTTGTCACTATGTTTCGTCTTAAAGTCTGGTATTTCACAGCTTCCTTTTTTCTGTGCCTCCTGTCTGTTTGCTCCTTATATGAGATGACTGTGCAGTTCATGCAGTTGCTTGAAAACCTTTTCAGTGTCTTAGGTACTTGTGCAAATCGGAAAACACCTCCATTTGGCCATGGTTTTACCTTCAAATAAGGATATGAATACCTAGTGTTTTATTGTTTGCTCTTAGGATATATAGTTACATTTCACTCACGGCCTGATGTTTGATCTGTTTTTATATTTCACTATTTCTCCTTATTGTTAAAAATTGAATGGATTGTCACGACATTCTTGTTGCCCTCAGGATGAATTTTAATGACTTTTATTTGAATACTTGCCTGCAAAAGACATTCCCATAAGCCTCAGCTGTAGTTTGTGTTCAGTGCTAAGAAGCAGAGGTGAGGACTCAAGTCACATGACCCAGGCTTGAGTCAGACTTAAGTCACAAATGACTTTAGACTCAACAAAATCAAAAAAGACTTGCAACTGGACTTGGACTGTAACATCGGTGACTTGTGATTTTACTTGGACTTGAGCCTTTTGACTTGAAAATAAGTGATACCTTTCCAAATGCTTAAAGATTTGTTTTTGCTATTTTACAACATTAACGTTAACGTTATACACCAAAGCAGGATAGAAACATACACATTTTATTCTATTGTGGTACTGATTAATTAATTTTACTAATTTATTTTTATGATTAAGTTCTGTCACACTTGTTTTAACAAGTCAATACAAATTTTAAAAAGCATTCATGGTTTTAGTGAATTTAATATGTTGTTCCTGTGTTGTTAAAATGGCATTACATTTGGTGAATAGTGCATTATTACTAGTTTATGACTCAGTTTTAGAAACGAAAGGTTTAGGACTTGACTTGGAACTTCAGTGTAAAGACTTAAGCTTTACTTGTGACTTGCAAAACAATGACTTGGTCCCACCTCCGCTAATAAGCAACTGCTAGCATGCTAATGTGCTCAACTAAGATGGGGAACATGATAAATATTAGCCTACCTGTGAAACATCAGCATTATAACATTGCCATGCCATGTTAGCATGCTGCTGTTGGCATTTAGTTCAAAGCACAGTTGTGCCTAATTACAGCCTCACGGAGCCACTAGCATGCCTCTAGATTAGTCTCATTAGATTACAGATACAGATGAAAAGTTACCAAATGTGCAACTCCTTGACTCCATACTCCACAATGACTCAAATTAGCATCAAATTCTTCCCTCTTATCCTCAAAAGCGGAAGCGTAATAAGTTTAGCTGACGGCTAAAGGCTGGCAGCCACTTTACACCTCCAATTGGAAAGCAAATGAGAATTACCCAAGAACAGTTCCCATACTGTAAAAACAGCCTGACCAAGATCAATATGGGCTCCACACAGGGAAATTCAAGAGCACTTTAAATTTAAGCAGGCAGGACAAACTAATAGAGCCAATTGCTTTGACTCTGTGGAATTATACTGTAGGGAGTGGGAAGTAAAAAAGACTAATTAAACTAGTAAATTCTCTCCAGGCTTCAGCTGTCTGCCACTGCACTGCCACCCAGACCATTTGTGTGTGGCTCAACCCCACAGACCCCAGCCGCCACGGACCCACAGAAGCACCGGAGAACAAATAAAGTTACAGCACAATGCACTTACTTCTGCAAAATGACAACAACAGCTGGATTTTCTCAGTGGAATCGTCTTTACAGTCCTCAGTGTTCTCAGTTTGTCTGTAGTGTGAGCGTGCAGCATTGTCTGATCACAACAGACGCTGAATCCTAGGACATTACTTTTTGCTCTGCACTTTGGTTCAATTGAAGAAAAGCATTTCGGAAATAGAAAAATAGAAGAGGTGTTCTGAAGTGAGGATTGAAAGTTTAGAGGAGCCAAATGCAGCCGCGGTGCCAAGGCAAGAACCAGCGTGGCAGTTTTGTGATGAGATGGCGGCGAAGGCTGTGACACTGCCCAGACTGACAGCGACAACAAACCTTTAAAAGAGCTCTCCGCTGGTCTGCCAAGCTGTCCGCGCTGCACTCTGCCCATGAGCAAGGTCATCTGGGAAACTGAGGTAGAAATGGCAGCACTTTAGTGTTTTGAGAATTTATGGACATGTTTTGTTGTGTGTGTATCCCACATGAACGCAGGCTTTTGACCCATCAAAAGAGCTGTCTCACTGTTTTTCACCTAAATCAGACAGACAGTCATGAGTCCAAGGTTGCTGCAGATCTATTTAAGCCTCTAATTAGCAGTGATTAGATAAAGGAGAGCTATTGCATTAAAAAAACAAAACCCAACATGGCCTCTTTTGGCCTGTGCTACGTCAGGGAAGAGAGACAAACACTGACACGCCACAGCTGTTTTGGGGCCGTCTGTGGAAACTAAAGCCTGAGGACATAACGCTCATTTTCATCATCATTCTGTTCATTATGCCCAGTGTCTGTCTCAGAAAAACAAACCCATTTAATAATATTGTTTGTTTAAAATAATCTTGGAGGCTGCCTACACTCCGTTGGCTCCTGGGAAAAAACTGATACTTCATTAACAGTAAAGCGCATATATTGATTTAGATTTTGAGGCTTACAGTCAAGTGTGTTATGTTTGCATGAGAATAATAAGCAGCATAGCAACTTATTTACATGAGAATGCACAATGCATGTCAAGTCTGGCATATCCTTGAATTAAAGGATCATTCCTAATGTGAGTAATAAAAATGATGGATAGTGTGCAATCATAAATCAATGTTTGTTTGTTTTTGCTGTAATTTAAATTTTGAGTCTCAGCCAGGTTTGTGTGTTCATATTTTTGACATACAGCATCTATTGCACATGGCAGTGATGAATTGAAGCAATATGATTTCTCATTTTGTTTTGTTTTTGCCCCCCCTTCGACGCCTGTCTCTGCATCATTTTGTCTTTTTATGCAGCCGCCTTTGGCTGATGGTCATATTATGCATGGTGGCTGGGTTTCTATTATACTGCACATGGGTACCACTCTGCAAGGGAAAAAAAAGCTCCGTTGTTCTTCATGTTATTTGTTCAGTTTTAATGTTTTTATTTGGGGTTTTTTGACAGAAAGAGAAAAAGATGCTGAATCCTCAGTAGCAGTTGTTAATATTTTTATATGAAGGACGGTGACGCTACTTGTTCCCATACACGCATGCACCAACAGACTTTCACATATGTGTTGCCTCTATTAATCTCCTGTTGTCTCTCTTTGGTCCTTGTTTAGAATCACAGTGCACACTGTGTGGTGAACCAGAAGGTGAGTGGGCCTCGCCATTCCCCAATAGCTCTTGTCATCATCATCTCCCGGCTTGTTGTTTTGCTGTTTGGGGAGGGCGGGAAGTGGAGCGGGGGCGACGCTGTGCTGCAGACACACTGTTCTTCAGTCTTCATCTCGGCAAAGCAACGGTGCTGGGCCAGGTTTTAGGTTCCATATGGACAAAATCTCTGTACATAAAGATAGCGTCCTCCTCCTTTTGACTTCATTCAACGCCCCATGTTATAAAGCCTGCAACAACTGCCCTGCACATAACAGACTGTCACAAGTGCTCAGTGCACTGCAGTGTGGGGTTGGTCTACAAATGTATTCCAGGAGGCAGCCATCTTTATGCACTTCAGGTAACCCTTACTGACCTGACTGATTGACAGCATGAAGGCTGAAGGACACAGCTTTGGAGTGCTGACTGACCACACTTGCTTCTGCTTCACATCTCACTGAATGTTCCAGTCTGTGTACACATATCATTCTGAATGTCCATGCACTACTGACAGTCTCATTCTCCACCGCCAAGCGCAAATCATTACCATAAGTCTCCATCCATTTCATTCCTAATGCCAGAGTCTTTCTCTTTGCATGGTCACAATTTGAGGGATCATTCCTTTCCCGCAGCTATAGCTGGTCATTATTGCTCAAGTGTTTCATCTATTATCTGTTGTTGGGTTTCATATGTGAGTCTGCTGTTACTGACAATCTCACAAAACAGTAGTGACCACAAATTACCTGTAACTACAACACGAGGTGACAGCTTCGGTTGCATTTCGCAGCGAGCAGGGTAACTCCAGAAATAACCCATAAACATGTTCAGTGACAGGCTCAGTGACAGATATGATATTTCCCTCTGGGACTTAACCTTGTCCAGGAATCGGCCATGTGCCTCTAAGCCCAATAAGCATTATTCTATGTCTGAAAAATCAATGGTGCTCTCTCTGCTTTGCTTGATTGGATTAAGACGTAATCAAATCGAGCGCGATAACTGTGTGCCTGTGACCTTCCCGCTGAGACAGGCGGAGGGAGGAGAAGCCTGGGGGAAGGACAGGGAATGTGTGCATGTGTAGGCTATGTGTGTATGTGTGTGTGTGTACAGTATTTCATGTGTAGCTGGGCAGAAGGGAGCTCCCGAGGTACCTCCATGGTGTTGCTCCATGTTGCACAGGGCATCAGGGGCACAGAGCCACAGGGTGAAGCATGGTGTCCCTAGATACTCCAGAGAGAGGGACCAGCCATAGAAAAAGTGCGTGTGTGTGTGTTTGTGTGTGTGTTGCAGCTAGTTTAAAATCAATGGTTAGAAAGAGAAATGTATATAGAGAGAGTATGTCTGCCTTAATCTTGTATAGTTATTCTTTGATTAGCTTTGATTTCCTGACATTAAACACAAGTTTGCTTAGGTTAGACTATGTGTTTATTTGGGTGACAATTTTTTTTATAAATGCTGTGCGTTAAAGGTCAGGTTTGTAGGATTTAGTGGTATGCCGTGGTGACGTTGTAGATTGCAATCAACTGAAATTTCTCACATGTACCAAATCTGTGAGAGAACTACGGTAGCCAATGCAAAACCTGGAATGGCCCTGTCTAGTGTCCAGTGTTTGGTTTGTCCACTCTGAGCTATTGTGGAACAACATAGCGGACTCCATGAGAGAGGTCCCCTCCATATGTAGATGAAAGCTCCATCTAAGGTAATGAAATGGTGATTATACACTGAGAAAACATACTATTTTGTGTTACATTTTCGACAATAGATGCCCCTAAATCCTACACTGGACCTTTAAGATCAGTCACATGCATCCGTAAAGTGTGGCATTTCTTTGTTGATAAGAAATAGTAGAAAAAAGTTTTATTAGCTCATAAATTTAATATGCTAAACAGTTGCTCATTTACACATCCAGCAGGTATGGTGCAACATTAGCATTCATTTGGAGTCATATTTTTGGCCATGTGATAAATGTAAGTCCAAGATTCGTGCTCCTTTTAGCAAGGTTTTGGTCTTCACCAACTCCTGGTGGAAATACCTGCCATGTTGCTAACTTTGTCTGTATGTCATTTGGTGCTGGGCAGGTAGTGTACGGTGGCTTTATCAGGGCTTTTTTGCTAAAAAAGAGCTACTGACATCCTAAAAAAACAAGGCTGATGAGAGCTCAGGGTAACTAAATGGCAAAGTCGTGGGCTGTAAAACCAACACAGTTGGCTGAAAGTAGCAAAAACACTGTGTAGCATCTCTTCCTAACATACAGCAAGCGGGCAAACTCTGCCGAATGGAGCACGAAAAATTGACAGCAACATTCAGGGAACCTGTTGAGCCCTAATTAAGCCTAAGGAACGGTGTGCTGTTGCTCTGAAAATAGGTTGGAGGTGTGCAAAGATGTATAATAAAAAGAGCCATGGTAAGTAGTTTTCAAGCAAGCGACACATCACTTAGCCTGCTTGCTGACACACGTAGCAGATTCTTCATTGAGAAAATCGGAAAAATTCTGATGTTTGCTTGTTCGCATCATGTCCAGTTAGGAATTGGTGTAAAGCTGAGGGGAATTGAAGAGTCAGAGGGTAATTCTTTGTGGGTTTGTCATTATGAGCAACGTCTTCAACATGAAACATAGTCATTCAAGCCATTGTTAATACAAAACTATAGAGTACTGCAGCTTTAAACCTTTTGATGCACAAAAAAGGACTATTTAGAAACTTTAAATAAAACCGAAGAATCATACTGTCACCAGTGTCCGAAATTAAATTAAACACCCAGCCCTTATCTATGTGTATGTGTGTTTGCTCTGAGAATTGTCAGAGAAGAATTGAGTGCATTTACAAGGCAATCCAAGGCCTTACTGCCTGCAGGTAATTGCTGTCCTGCGAGAGAGACAGCGAAAGAGCGTGTGATGGTGTGAGGGGGGAAAGATAGAGAGGGTTTGAGTGCAAACGTGCACATTTCAACATCTTATCACTTTGTCTTTATGCAGAATGCTGAGCCAGGGGCAACATGTCCTGCTGGGACCCTCACCCCCATATCTCATAATACATATACAAAAAATAACACACACTTCAACACATACAAGATTATTGGACACTCTCTGGTGGCTTCATAATATGAAATAGATATTTATGATTTCGGGTGGTGTCGAGGGATTTTTTTTTCCAGTATGCCTTGTTACAGTCCTGGTGTAGTTTTAAAGAATGTGTTAATTCAAGTTCTTTTGAAGCTTTAACTGAGTAATTTGTAGCGCTTACAACTAATTGGTCACGCAGCAGTATTCTCAGTACTGCTCTTTCCCAAGCATTTGTTTGTCATATAGTACAGAATCTGCATAAGAGCTTGAAATGCTGAAGGCACAGCTGTGCAGTCAGCATACTGAATAGCTCTTAGAGAGTATTTGTGTGTAGATGATTTTTTTCCGCAGTAACTCTCCATGAACAAAAGCCAAAGGTATTGTTCATTTTTTAAAAAGATGCATCAATTATGGCTTTCTCTGGGTTGTTGGATGAAATGGACCATGCCCTAAATTTGCAATGATGTACAAGAAGACACAGGTCCAAACAGCAGAGAGGAGAAGCAAACGAAGAAGCGCTGTGACATAAAATAACAGACTTTGACACGGAGGAAAAATGAGAAGACATTACTGAGTAATAGCCATTATAGAACAAGGACAGGGAGGACAAACATGAACGTTATTGAAAAGGCACCGGACTCACCTTGACAGGAACTCCATGACTTCAAACCTCCCAAAATGAAATTATTAGGAAAAGCAATACCCCGAGAATATAACCTTTAATGAGAATTCAAAATAAGCCTAGTCAAGGTCTGACATATGGTGTCTGTCTCATTTTGCATTACTCATGTGGGGACAAGGAAATCACAGCTGTTTGCAAGTCAAAATAAGAGCCCCGTCCTTCAGCTGATGCATGGATGGGTTTACTCACCGACAGCAAATGTGAGAGGGAGCATTTCATCATTAACCGAACCTTCACCAAGACCCTGAACTTCACTGTGAGTGTGAGAAAGACAGAAAATGGTGGAAATAGAGGAGGGGTAGGGGGAGGTGAAGTGTATGGGATGTATCAAGGAGGACAGAGATGGAGAGGGAAGAAAGTGCAAGGGTGAGTGGGCAAACCTGTCTCCTAGAAATTACATTTATATGCTGCTAATTTGTTTTGCTGGGTGCGTTTTGATGGGAAACATAACTGCTGCCTGGATTATGTTCACTGACTTATCCCAGTTGAGAATTCATCATTTTTGTGACTCCCATAAATTGTGCAAAGGTGGTTGAGGGTGGATGCTGGGCGTAAAAAGCACAGGACTTCAGTTTTGCCCTTGAAGTCACTATTCACTTTTACGGTATTCAGCGAAGACCATGATCTTCTCCATGCTGTGAGTTTCAAATGACAAAGTTTAATCATACTTTACTTAAAATGAGCAGATATTGTAGTGACAACAAATGGCATACAGTGAACATTTAGCAGGTAAATTAAATATCAACCCTTTGCGACTTGGCAGACATTTAGAAACAGCGCTGATGAAAAAAAAAAAAATCTGGGCTGCATTATGTTTCTATCAAACCATATTTGCAGTTGCAAATTAGTAGTATATGAATGAAATAGAAAGAGACAGGAGTGTAGTGGGAGGATGAACTGTCGAACCATATTTTCTAGCAAGAAGTCTGAAAAACAGACAAGGAAACAAGAAAATCTGAGAACAGATGACGAGAGACAAAAGGCGTCAGTGTGGTGGCTATATATTGTTGTTATAATGCTGTCCATATTTCCTTGTGGCCCCCTCCCAATTCCTATTGAATGAATGTTTTGGCAACCGAGCTTCTACGTGTTGCATAGGCCAGTGCACTGATCTGTGATCCATTAAGCACTAAGCATTCCAGTGTTATTTTATACCCCTTTTTTATACTTACTTAATCAAAACTGTAAATGGCTGTCTCTCAGTAATGTTGTGGTATTGTGCAACCCTGCCATATTGAAGCTTTGTATGTATTCAAGGGCCTTCTCGTCATCTCCTCAGGAGAGTAGACGTCTTGGAGTTACACTGTAGCTAATATCATTACACCCTAATGCATATCCCCCCTCTACCCAGAGACACTGCCCTATATTGAATTGGGCAGCATGGATTTTTAATTTTCAGAAACCCATTTACATTGTATGTTGGCTAGACGGATAGGACGCATGCCAGACCGCTAGCCAAGGTCAGTGTCCAATATAGAGGAGGCTTGTTGGTAGGTGTGAGGGGAGTACTGATGCTGTGCATTATACAACACAGAGGCCCAACAGCCATAATAATGCACCCTGTGCTCCTGCAGTTTACATATGCACTCTGTTTCGGGTTATCTAATAAAAGACAAATGATGCTTCTGCTGAGGAAGGACTTTAGGCTGGATATTGTTGCTGTTTGTTTTGACCTGTATATTTATTGGGTCAAAAATTGGAATTACCAAAAGAAAGAAATTAAGGTTTTATTTATTTTTCTGCAGTGACAACAGCTCCTGCGTTAACAAGGGGTGTGTGAATTTTTGGTTCCAACTGATTATGTTGGTACTGCCCGCTGTCACGAACTGCTCTCTCTGAAGAAATGTTAAATTTTTGGAAAAATAGAAAAAGTGATTTCAGAGAGAAGCCAACAGAAGGATCTACAATATGCATTAGATATATCCAGGATGTCAAAGTCACATAGAGAAAATAGGTCAAAAAGATAAGACTATAGACCATAGAATTAAAGGGATACATGTCAGTTATGAACCAGCTATGTGTCATCACAGTGTGTGCAGATGAATTGTGTTTGCCCCTCCCATGCCACCCTGTGTTCAGGCAGGGAGATGCAGGTGAAGCCAAACACCTTTCATCTGCACATACTGCGATGACACATAGCTGGTTGAAAACTGGCAAAGTTTCCCTGTATCTCTCCACTGTTCCAATAATGCAGGGTTGGACTTTATTCACTGTTACAGTCATTCAAAAAAGCAAAAGCATGTGTACACATTCAGTAGGCTATATCTTCAGTAGCTAGCTAGCTAACCCTACACTTTTCAAGGTTTGATTTCGGTCGTGGAACGGGGAAGAAACGTATATCTTCTTCCAACCACTGGGTAAAGAGTATCATTATTAGGCACAGTGTTGAGCTCGACATCCACAAAACAAACCTGAAAATGAGAGTCAATGGAGCATAGCTGTATAGTTGTCGAACCCTGTTTGGAGCTGGCTGACACTATGCTATGATTGGCTAGTCTGCATTCAAGGGCAGGACTTAGCTGAGAGTTGATTTGAAAGACAACTTATCTGTATAGAAACTCACTAAAAATTATTTGTAACACACAGACCACCATTGCATATTCATTAATTAACGAGTAACGTAGCTGAGGTTACAGGACTGAAATGCTGTGAATTTTGGGGGGCTGGTCACATGCCATCACCACAACTGAACCCATGAAAGAGAAATAGATATAGTAACGTGGGATGAACACAGTACTAACTGCATTAGAGCTGCTAACAAGTCAGCAGGTGCTAGATGAGCAAATTGTAGCATCTAGTAGGAATCAGTTAAATGTTAGCGTTAGTGTTAAATGTTAGCAAGAAAAGCTGACTAGCTTCCATTTTCAGAGTACAAGCTAATCAACTTATTTTGCTTCCTTTCAACTTTAAATACAATGGGTCCTCAGAAATGTTGAATGTTGTAAAGGCACTGATGTCTCAAACTGCAAATCGATACAATATGGGCTTTTTGAAAAGCGGGAACAATATTTGTATAGGCTGTGACATGCTCCTGTCATTGGAGCACAATAGTTCACAGTGCATCTTCTAGCGACTTTAGCCCTCAAATGTCTGTCACCCGCTGCCGTTAGAACTGCGCACAAAGAGGCTTGCAGCTCAGATGGTGTTTCATCAAATATGTCCAAATACAATTTTATTCTTGAAAAATGAAAGAATCTGCACAATAGCTGCCGTTTAATTATTTAAATCCACACAAAAAGCAAGAAGAATTCAAATGTCATTTGCACATGCATACATTTAGGTTGTTGTGCCACTGAGTGCAGTATATAAAGGAGCTGTATAAGAGCTTAAGTGGCTTTGAGTATCCATGTCAGTTCTGTGTGTTGGAACCTCACAAAGCTGCAGTTTCTGCTCTCGATGCTCGAGTTGGCATATTCAGAGACCTTTGGCCTTCAGCTTGACAAGTCATGTCTCTCAGCTTAGATCTTGGGCTGCAGCTTTATCGGCCTTTGCCAGCAGACCTGGCTGCGCTCCATACACCATACTGTACACAGTCAAGTATAGCCAAGCAGCCTGACGGCCAATAGTGCAACATTGGATTGCAGCGCCTTTCCCAGCCCCTCCACAACGTTCCAGGGGCTTAGTGTTTGAGAGGATGGCAAAGCAGCAGCTTTATGTCACTAACAGCCATCCGAGAGAGAAAGAGAGCAAGCGAGCAGGGAGAGTGAGAAGAAAATATAACATCTGAAGATTGCCTGCAGCTGCCCAGTGAAGTGGGATTAAAAAACCATGCTATTTAAACTGCAAGCAGTTTTTTTCCCTTCACCAGGCGGCAAGGAAAAGTGCAGCAGGCAGTCAATCTTTTGAGCTTATCATCAAGTCACCAAAGTTGCTCTCTCAGCTTTCTCGACCCCTCATTCTCTTTCGAGCCGCAGACACACACCCGCTTTGGGACATGTAAAATATTATCAGGCTAACATAATGAAGAAGGCCACCAGGAGAAAGTTGTTGCAAGTGCCATCTTATCTGGACTCAATTTGGGTGCAGCATGCCAAACTAAACACCAGCGTTGAAGGAGGGCGGAATTTGCAGGCATGACAAATGTGTGTGGATGTATCTGAACACCTCTCACTTTCTCACACTCTGCTGCCATCGATCTCTGAGTCGCCAGAAACACCAAAACCAGTGGCAAGAGTAATGAGAAGGTAGGGACACCTTACCAGAGAGAGCTAGTGAGACCCTCAGCAGCCTTAGCTGAAGTTTGAATCAGAGGTGGTTTCTGCCCACTGCTATCACTGTTTTTTTTCTGCAGTGTGACATGAGAAAACCCAGCACTCCCAATCAGGCTGCAGGTGAGAAAAGGAGCCTTGACTGTGTGTGAGTGTGCGTCTCCCAGGTGAGCAGCTGTCCAGGTTTGGCTGTAATGGCTGCAGGGGGAGCGCATACGGATCAGCTTTGCTCAGAGAATCCTGGGATAGCGAAGGGGGAAACTTGACATCCCTCCAGGCAAAAGACTGATGAGCAGCAGAAACACCGCGGAAAGTTTGAACCGACTCAGAGGGGAACATCTTGGATGAGCTTTTTGTGAATGCTCCCGTTTATGACTCATTTAAAAAACACAGCAAGAGCTTGTTGGCAAAAAATGCAATACTTGTTTTCTTTCAGCGAGATGACTCACTGATGAATACATCTGCAAATATTTATATCGTTATCATCCATGAGCATCATGTTCTGAGGCCGAACACGGTCAATAAAATGGGAATGATACTTTTGGATTCATTGCTGTCGCTGACTTCACTGTAGCTCATGCAGTTTTATTGGAGTCTGGGGGTGATAACAAGATCAACTGACCATCAGCATGCAAACAGTCTCATTACGAGGAAAGCTCCCAGAGGCTGTGGTATAAATTGGCTGGGGGAGGTGTCATCACTTTGCTCCTGGTGCAGACATTATTCAGCTGCCATTTCATGATGGCGGTTAAATGTCAAACATTCCACTCGATCATTTGGGTTGAAGCAATGATAGGAACAAATGTTTTCACTTTGGATTCATTGCCAGTATTTGAATATACAACTGGATAAAACCTCCCATATTTCAGGATGTTCTGCAATCATTTAAACATTTCCCAAACTATTCACAAACTCTTGATGGAATAATAATCAACCAAGCATGAATTTGCAACAGCTTCAGTCAGCCATGCCTCCTTTTAGTCTATTGGCATAAACACAAAAACCCACCTTCACACATGCACACTTGACCTCCATGCCAAATTTCTGCCTCTTCAGATGACAACTATGGCGGCCAAATGGTGTGGATATTTTTCGGTACCGACCAACTGACATAGCAAGCTGTAGAGCTGCTGGTTGCAGCTAAGAAGTGTAATCTGATGCTTGCAAGACAAAGTTAAGGTTTGCAAGATTTGCTCAGACAGAACAACATGTACAAGATGGATAAACTTTTGGTAGGAATCAAAAGAAAACCAGGTGATGCTTTAAATATGACAAAGCCTATCTTGCTCCCGAGTTTAGTATCAATGTAGCCGGAGAGATTTGTGTATTTTGTGTCTAAAACCTCAAATATGCACAAAGGGCATGACTTATTTTGTCTTCTGAAAGGGGATACAACAGAAAAGGGTTTGAGAATCACTGCTGTAAACAATCCCTGTAGTTTGCTGATTGGTGGTCGGGTTCAGTGGCTTTTCAGCGGCTGTTTTCCAATCTTAAAGCAATATTTGAGCCTGAGAGTTATTGTCTGGCTTTGCAAAGTTTGCTAAGTTGAAGTTTGATTGGGGAAAGGTTGCATAGTTTGATCATCATGTCAGCATTGAGAACTGACATCAAGGCATTCCTAGAGTGGAAAAAGGAAAAAACGTTGGTGATACGGTTGCACAGAAAGCAGCAGTCAAGAAATTATATACAACTGACTTTGCTGAGACCCTTTTTGTTGGAACAGTTGGTTTCTGGTGATACAGAAAAAGATAACTTATTCAGCAGATGACATATACATATATAGTGTTAGCCGTTTGCATTTGATTTCACACATCACTAAGTACTTATATAACAGTGCCGGCTTTGAGATGAAGTCCATTACATTGATACAGAGCTAATAAGCAGGATGAAGTATTCCCACAGAGAATACCTGATTCAAGTATTACGACCCATCTGAAAATATTTATTTCAAACATTGTAAAACAGGAGCAAAGGGTCAAAAATCAGTGTCGACTCTAATTGACCATTAACATTTAGATTCAGGTAGGAAAGTGCCACAATGGGGCACCAGTCATCACAGTTATGTTACCTGTCTGTCTGTCTGTCTGTCTCTTTCTTTCTCATTTTCCTGTTCTTTCACTTTCTCCTATTCGCTGTCTCTCATTTTCCTTATTCTCGCAGTTTAATTTTACCCCTGCATTATGTAAGTCAAAATGGCAATTAAACATTAATTGCAGGTAAATGTCTCGTTACTGATGACTTCATCAAAACCTAGAAAACAGTACAACATCCACTGACGTGCTCAGTAGGTTTTTTTGAGACTGATTAAAGGTGTCATTTAAACTCAAAGGTAACTTCAACCTGGACCCTATTTTCCCATGTTTTGTGTCTAAGCAACTAATGAGAACAACAGTTTTTTAAATTCTTCCAGTACTGAGTGAGAGTGCTGCAGCTGGCAGATGTAAAACAGGCTGAAATGTAGCCACTGGGAGCATGTTCAGACCATTCCACACACACAGAAGTGCTTGTTTTGTTACTGACAGGCTCCGATTGTTACAATACGTGTTTGACAACATTGTGGAAAGGATCCCAACAGAGATTAAAAACTGAGATCCTTTTGTTTAACAGCCCTGCAATCTCAGACCATCAGTTTATGTCCACACACACAAAAGTGCTTGTTTTGTCACTGACAGGCTCCGATTGTTACAATACGTGTTTGACAACATTGTGGAAAGGATCCCAACAGAGATTAAAAACTGAGATCCTTTTGCGAGTCAGACTCCATTTAAATAAAGATTAATTTTATCATCCTAAGACACACTTCATTCAGAGAGTCAACAGAAATACACTAAAAATAAAAAAAAAACTCCCTGGTTCGTCTTTCTACTGTTCCAACAATCACCAACTCTTGATTTGTGTGACATAGACCCTTAATTCACCCAGTTAGATTAAAATATGCTGGCTCTATATTCGCTTAAATTATTGTTTATTTAAATGTAGTGTGGTGGGTTTAGCAATAGTAATTTCTGGGCTGTTTCTGGTTAAAGAAATGGATTTTACTCCCCAACAAAAAGGTCTGTCTTTGTAGGCAACCTTTCTATTATGTTGTCAGACACTTATAGTAACGATCTGAGCCTGTCAGTGGCAAAAATAAGCATACATTGAGGGTGCATATGCCCCAAGTGGTTACATTACAGCCTGTTGACTGCAGCCCTCCTGCTCACTACTGGACCAATTTTAAAAACTGTTGTTCCCATAAGTCACTTAGACACAAAAATATGGGAAAATAGGGTCCAGGTTGAAAAATACCAAAGTTACCCTTTAAGTACAGACTGTACCTTTCTCTCTTTCACTTCCATGTGTCCTCTCCTTAATATGAGTGTGTCCACTGCCTCACACTGCTGTGGTCATCAGTGCTTAGGTCTTTTCCCTCCAGGCATTGCTTCTTTCAGAGCTGCTTATTTAAACCCCAAACCTGGCCTCTGGGAGCCTCTCACTATCTTTCTCCTTCACCACCTCTTTCTCTCTGTTCCCCTTCTTCTTTAAAAACACACACACACACACACTCTGGGGCAAAGGTGGGAATTTCTTTCCAGTTTGTTTCACCCAGTCAGGCGTGAACTCTTCAGATTTTTCAGCAACAAGAACCAATTACTGTAATAAGACTTGTTAAATTCCCTTGCTGAACCACCAACGTCATCATCTCACATCATGCTTCTGCTTCTCTTTCGTCAGCCCTGGCCTATATGATCAAGGGTCTCGTGTGAGTAGAGCCCCAAAGAAACTAATCATCGCTCTCCAACATGATGGCACTGTAGAGATGCTCGTGATTACAGAGCACCTCGAACTCTCTGTATTTAAGTCCTGCATTGGTTTTTGATTAGAATCAGTTTATTGCCACACTTTTATTCATGAAGTCTCCGTAGATGCATCGCTTGGCTAGCCAAGCGTTAGACAGGGCCAAAGATATCGGATGATGCACTGGCTTGCTACTGAATTGCAAGCACACTGTAGCTATGTATAGTCCCAGAGCACTCAGAAGAATGGATCAGGAGAGTGTAAGACTGATGGCTGCCGTCAGGCTGCAGCATGGGTGAATCATGAACACTCCTATTTTCACCCATCTGAATTTCCACATAATGTTCCCCCTCTTGAGCATTTCCTGCTGCATCACTTGTCTCCTTTTCGCCAGCCTTCTTTTATTTTTGTCTGGTTTTGCACAAGGGTCGAGTCTTTTCGTTTCAACAGAATTGACGGCATTGACATTTGACACTGCACCGGCAGAGCGGCTCATAAAACAAGGAGGGCTGTAGCTGGGTGACATAGTGCTCATCAGTTTATTGTGGTGCATTGTTTACAACTTGATAAGCTCAAACAGCTTGAGGTCACAGAGAAGCACAATCCCTTTACGTAACAGGGAGACTCAGTCCCCTGTGCCCTATGACAGACAGTAAGTCTTTCAGTGACACTGAATCACCATGACGTGGGAGATAATGAATACAACACACATCCTACAGCAGAACATTGGGGCTCTTTTCTTTTTCTTTTTTTACTTGTTTCAGAGATGTGCTGGTTTCACTGCCAAACCCTACCTCTCTGTGTTTTTCTCTCTCTAGTTCACGGGCTTGCACCAAAATCACATTATCATGCTCTGCAGCCTCTTCATTTAGCCAGATATTTGGCTCAGTAGCACTGGGAAAAGACATTGGATTCTCGAAAGCATGTCAGCCAGCAGGAAATAAGGCTTATTTTTTTCGTCTCCATTCTACCCTCCTCCTCCTAATGACAGCAGGCAAACCTCACCGCTCATGAAAAGCCATAATGTCACCCCTAATGTACCAAATACAGTGTTTTTAATAATGATGTGTTTGGGTACATGCACATCCGCTATGTGGGAACTTGGGGATATAGTACTTCAGTGACCACTCTATCTGCAGCTCTATTAGCTATTAACCTCAGTGCAACTCAGGTGAACACAAAATGAGTTGAGCAAGTCGGACAGATTTCCCACCGGCCCGGAATTCATTGCCTCCAGTCGGGCTAAGACTTTGCAGCGACATAACACACATATGCTCAGAGGACCGAAATTTTAGCTAGGAAAATTGAATGACGCTAAGAAAACAACATCCCCATTATCGCTATGACAAAACTGCCTCCTGCAGTATTAAACCTTACATAATAATTCAGGCCAATAACTGACTGCAGTCTCTAATTTTCTTGTCATTATGGCACTTTGTGTCTGATGAGCTGTCTTGCCAGCTTTCCAAACTTCTAAGACACAGTATTTTCTCTCTTTTTTTTTTTTTGCATCATTAAAATTTGCCCCTTATTAAATACAGGGAGCACTTTCAACACAAATCTACCGCTCATTCCCATTCACGACAGACATGCCTGCGTGCCTTGGAGGTGCAGCCCTGGAGCTGGAGACACACTTTTCATTGCTAAAAATAAACACATCTCATTCTTCCCCTCATCCTGGTTTTCAAGAGGAAACACACACCCAAAGAGTATAAAGAAGGGAGAGGGGAACAATGCTCACAGCATGAACTGCTGGAGGGGACTGTCATTATTTTCAGCAACAATTATGACGAAGCTGCATTTCTGTGAGATTTGGGCAGCTCCCTTCCCTACCTTTTCCTCCCCATCAGGGAACATTTGAATCCTCCGTAAGTGAGGCTGATTTGCTCACAAATGATTTCTCTTCCCACACAAGGAGAAGTGTTTGTTTAGAAAATGATTTATTGGTGATGTTGCTCAGAGATTCCTCCAGTAAATACCAGGGGATTGTTGATTTTTTAGGACTGAGCTCCGATGATGATGTGAATCACGTCAAAAGTGTCGCAGTTGCAGTGATTGCTTCAAATTTGGTTTCTTTGTCCGGGGAATTCACTCCACGCGTCTCAAAAGGAGAATGAGAGCAGCCTTGTCACAGGCTGTGTTCAATCACAGCACCTCCTGTGGCAAGCTAACCTCGAGACATAATAGCCGGCCCTTTTGGTCGGGTCTGTGTGTGATAACCAGCATCAGTCTGACGTGGCAATAATCCAAGATCAGGGGGGTTAATAGTGTGTACTGTGTCCTCACCCTAAAGGCCCCCACTTCCCTAAAGGGTCCTCGTAACTACTCAATGCTGTGGTCCGATATGGCCCTCAGGAAACATTAATTCCTCACCCGGCCTCAGAGGAGGTCACTTTGGGTTAATCTTCAAGGCAGGAAGCTGGGCTCTGGGGCCGTGGATGATGGATGCACGCCATGGCTCATGGCCCTCCATCAGATGTGTTTTACTGAAACGTAATACACCCTGTTGCTTACTTGCGCATTACTCGCATTACTTGTGGTCAGGAGGTCTTGGATTAAGCGTCAAGAATCACATGGAGGTGGAATTAAACCTGTTTTGTATGTCAGCTCAAAATGATTCAGGCAGTGGTGACATTCTTATAATATGACCATTTTGTAGCAGCAGGGTCACTGCCTTTTCAGTTCACCTGAAGTGCCCACAAGATACTTAATTTGGGTTCACTCTAAAACACTGCACACTGTGACAGCCAGCCCCACTTAACGTTCATTCTGAAAACCAAACAATCCATCACTGTCGACCGTAAAGGCACCTCTGCACAGGTAATGTAACCTGTGGTATTTGCTTGTGGCACACAGAGGACCTTTCTAAACTTGTAAAATCTCCCCAGTACTTCCACTTACCTACCCAGTGTCTGAGGTGCAGCAGCTGAACACCAACAGACAACTTAGCACTACTTAGCAATCATGTTGATGGCTAGAATGTGACCTTCTGTCTGGATCAAGAAGAGTTCTTTCACTCTTTATACTCATCTTTTTCTAATTTAGAGAGGTTGAATCATGGTTTTGTAGGTGTGGGGCCTTTCCTATGATGTTGGGACTTTGTCTTTTTTTTTGGTTCGTGCCTCAATACTAAATTGCATTTATGATTATGTTGTGGTGACAGTGTTATCGCTGCCTGGATAATGTTCAGAGATAACGTTTCTTTGAGTTAATAGAATACTTCATTTATGTACTGCACTTTTTTTTAAGCAGTGGATGGCAGTGTTGGTCTGTCTGTCAGTCGTTTGGATGATGTTGGTCCAGACTGAAATATAGAAACAAATATTGGATTGGTTGTCATGAAATTTGGTACAGATATTCATGGTCCCCAGAGGATGAATCATGATCCCTTGACATTTTCTTCAATTTCATCAGGTTTATTGTTTTAGTTTTGACTGAAATGTCTCAACAACTGATAATAAAGAAGAAAAATACAGAGTGCTGTGCTTTACTGGATTGAGACACGAGGTATTGGTAATAGTAAAAAGTCAGGTGTTCTTCAAGGATAGAGCAAGTAGTCACATAAGAATGATCATAACTGTCCAGCTTACTTAAAGTAGAAGTCCATGGTATAGGTTGGCCATCTGAAACACATCCGAGACGCTCTGATTGTAAGTAAAAATCAGAGTGTCATCAGAGTGTCTTTACACAATCAGAGTGTCTTTATAGAATGCCAACCTATACCAGGGACTTCTAGTTAGCTGTTTTTTATTGTATGTCTCAACAACCGTGGGATGAATCATCATGAAATTTGGTACACACATTCACGTTTCCATCAGGGTGAATTCAAATCTCTTTGGCCCTGACTTTTCATCTAATACCATCATCAGGTCACAATTTCTAACAATTTCTTTGATTTGCTCTCTGACAAAATATCTGCAAAATTAACAGCATTCCCATCAGCCTCCACTTTACTTTATGTGTAGCCCTATTTTGTAAATGTTAGCGTGCTAACACTTTAACTAGGATGGTGAACATAGTATTGTTATACCTGCTAAACATTAGCATGTTAGCATTGTCATTGTGAGAATGTTCAAAGAACTTCTGTGCCTCAGTTCAGTATCACAGAGCTGTAGACTCTAATGGGCCTTTTCCATTGTCACTTTTGGCGAGTCAAACCATGCCGTGCCGATTTGCATTTCTTTTGTCAGTTTTATCATGCCGAGTAGCACCAGAGATGGACTATCTCTGGAGTAGGGTCACCTCAAAGCAGGTGCAGTGGCATCTTGCCAACAGCAGCCAACCCCCGACCACCTCCCGTTTCTCCTCCTGAAACAAACGTGTGTGATGGGAGATTCAGCTCACCTCTGTGCCGAAGACGAGAGAGAAAGGCATTTTTAAAGGTCCCTCTTTGTTCAGCTCTCAGTGCTTTTGTAGCTTCTACCTGAATCTCTGTGGTTTGAAGTTCAGTTACTCTCCTGCGTCTTGTTTTCACTTTGGATAAAAGGGTGACTTTCATGGTGAAGAATCTATAGGAAATGAAATATATTTATTTATATTTTTATTATTGAATTAGCAGAACTTTGTTAGCGGCTTTTCTTCAATTAAAACAAGTCTGTTAATACCACAAGGAGGAAAGTTAAAGCAAAAAACAGCCATAGTGAGATGTTTGATGAAGAGCTGCAGGCAACAGGCTCTTAATGCACCTCTGCAGACAACTCACCTCCAACAGGTGAACTTCTTTTACCTGCCATGCTGTGTGATGGAAAAACACTTACAGCAAAAAAACGAGGGACTTTACCTGTGGTACAGACCGCTGCTTTTAAACATCATCACTCAAGACGAGCCATCATTATTTAAAGACACACCTTCAAGCAGGTAGCCGACTTGTAATTGAGACGCAAATCCCTGCCATGCTGGGCTGACGGGCCAAATCAAACCAAACCAAACCAAACCAGCCCATGACTGTGGAAAATGGATATTTGTCTAAATCCTCACATTGGAGAAGCTGGAAACAGAGAACGTTGTGTGTTTTTGCTTGATATTTGACTTAAACAATAATCAATAATCAACATTGTTGCAAATAAATTCGTTTCAACCCTACTCTACAGGACATAGCACAGTTTGCGTGTATCATGCATGAACAGAAGGTGGTTGTTGCACATGGATTACTTGAGGTTGTTAAATCGAAGAGCATGTACATGTTTGACATTTGCTTTTCTGTAAGTAAGTGGAGAATATTTCACACTGCCACATTGACTTTATGAGTTTCACCTCCCAGTGAATAGTTTCTGCAAATGAGGAGATGAGGTACAACATAAATGCAAGTGTGCCGGCTGGTCGTATACCACTTTACTGATGATCCATGACTAATTACAAAATTGTGGAGAGAATTTTAGGAGAGCTCAGACTTCAGAGCTCCCTATCAGGATGAAAACAATTATTTGTAATTCAAATTCAGTGTTGTTAGGTTGGGAATCAAGAGAAACCGGAGCAGTCGAGGTCAAGGCATACTGACCTTTGCTGTTGACTCAGTACACACTTATCTGTTGACCCTAAAGTATCTCTTCAAGCTGATGGGAGAGCTCATAAACACTTTCATTAGCCCCAGTACCATTTAACTTTATATCCTCATATACTGCAGCTCTGTGGACCTTGTCTGCTCCTTCCCTCCCGTAAATGTAATGGAGCCACAGCCCATGTTTACAAATGCATCCCTCCATTCCTCCTAATCTGTTTGCGATCAAGTTTCGCACTAAGCAGCCCAATAGGACTTAGTGAGTGATGTCCTGTGCTCCGTGAGAATACACAAAAATTAATAACTCAAGGTAATGAGTTATTATCTATTGCCTTTATCAGATTGACAGAACCCATGGCATTAGCTGAGAGTGCTGAACGAGGAAACCAGCATCAATTAAATCACCCACCTCTCATTGTTCACGTTCAGGCGGCATTAAAGTATGACAAGCGAAACATAATTAGGTATTAAATCGTATTAAATTGACCATCGAGTGAAACAGATTCACAGCATGTTTTGTATATTCCCAGTTAATTCATGCAAAACAGCATTAATCCATCATAAGCATGCCTTGCCGCATGCTTCGCCTTGTCTCGCCTTGTCATATGTTAATTCTCTTCACCTATCCTCCATGTCTGCCTTTTCTGAACACGAAATGATGTGAGACTTCGCAGCACTTTTTCCTCATTTACAGTGGGATCACATACTGTCACAGACTTCACTTAACGCAAGTGTGTTGATTTTGAATCACACCTGCAAATATTGAACACTTTGTAATTTGTGTTTCCCCAGTCTTGTGTAATCTCTCTGATGAGGAACAGAGGCAAAAAGGAAGGGCTAGGTTACCCAAACCGCACTGTTCTTTGTTCTAGCGTGATCCTTAAAGCCCGTGGCGAAGTAATTGTTGTGCAGCTTGCATACACGTCGCACGCAGGACTTTTTCAAAGCTCGGGCCTCAAGGACAAACATTAGAGGCCAATCAGGAAGCAGTGTAATGCAACGATGCGGTCGTTACCCTCGGGGGCTCGCCTCGTTGGATGTAGAGATAGGAGTGGGAGGGATATCACAGGTACTTTAATTGATTTCAGTCAAAGGACAGACCACCCAGATGTTGTGCAGTTTTACTATCCATACCTATAAATACAGCAAAATCCACACGTACTGCATGTTTTGCTACGTTTTACTGCATGATTAAAAAATGATGGTAACAATAAGGTAAACTGCCAGTAATAACATACAGTGATGTAAATGTCAGAGAGAGGACTCGATTGGTGTATTAGGTATTAGGTATTAGATTGGTCTTCTTTGCTCATGACACAGCGAGCACACCCAGGGATTGTTCTGAGGCTTCCTAATTTGTATTTTCAGTGGTTGATGTGGACATCATACACTGATGTCACATGCTATCCAAAGTTGTGTTCAGAGCTGCATCTATTTTATATGTCTTGGGCACATATCAACACTAATACATGTTAATAAGACACAAATCTTGACATTTATTTTGTCACGTTCTACCTGTGTGGCAGACATGGACAATGGGGGGCACTTTGGTTGACATGGCAGTCCCATATCCAAAGATCATCAGCTGGATATATGATAAAAGACGAAGAAAACCAACATTTAAAACTGACTATTACTATCACTATTAACCCCCCTGATCTTGGATTATTGCCACGTCAGACTGATGCTGGTTATCACACACAGACCCGACCAAAAGGGCCGGCTATTATGTCTCGAGGTTAGCTTGCCACAGGAGGTGCTGTGATTGAACACAGCCGGTGACAAGGCTGCTCTCATTCTCCTTTTGAGACGCGCGGAGTGAAGTGCAGTGTATTTGGACAGAATTATAGTGAGAGAAAATGAAAACGCAAAAGCCATCCTGGCCGCAGTACAAAAAAGCTTGCCTAGGATGCCGAATGTGCTAGGTCCACCATTGCATGGTCTTTGGAATCAGATGTAGATAGCCTCCTTGGTCTTTTTTCAGATGCCCAATGACTCCTGGGGAAGGACTTTGACCTCAGCCCAGTTTATGTTGTGTTGTTGGTATAGAGGGCCATTCAAATTTGACACCAGAAGAAATCCTTGAGCAAAGGTTTTGATCTTCCCCAACATATGGCCAAAAGCTTCAAGAACTGCCAAGCTGGTGAACCCCTAGGATTATCAAATTTTGTGCTCCCAATGTCTAGAATGAGCCTCCACGCTAATTAATTTTCCGTGAATTGACTAATCTCTTAATCAAGTACTTGATCAATCCAGCTCTAAATGAGAGTGGAGCATTCAGGCTTTCCTTGTCAAACATTTTCAACTTAACCATCAGGTAGTTGTCTTCATACAGCCAACAAAATGTAAATACCTGGTAAAGTGAGAAAGTTTCATGACATCATTTTACAGTTCGTTTTGTCATCATGGACAAGTGACACGAATACACTAGAATAATGGTAAATATATCTAAATAAATTATAAGATATGAACTATTTTTCTGTAACACCCTGTGATTAACAGCATGTCCAGGCTGCTAACAACAACAAAGTTTATGTCTGGTTTCTACTGTGCACACCCCGCAGTGGCTCTTTCATGGGCGTTGTTGATGTGATACTGTGTATTTACCCATGATGCATTCCCACCTGTTATATTTGAGGTGGTCCCATGATATTTTCTGACTTCCTGACTGCGTGTTGCAGATGATACTCATGGTGTGTTTAGAAGGGCAGTATTTCTCAGCCCCATTGTGAAGAGCCTTTGTATTGTTGGCCTGTTGCGCGGCACTCAGTCTAGCAATACGACTTTGGAGGATCAGGCCCCTGAATCGGGACACAGCTAGTGGCTGCTAGGCTGTACGATTGTCACATCTCCCCATGCTCTGTATATGTGGCCCCAGGCAAAGACAAACACTCTGGTCCTGTCTGTGATGTGCTCCAGCTTTTGTTTCTAAGCAACCCCCAGCTCAAAGCTTGGTGGAAATGAACGAGGAGAGAAGTTGTAGAATCTTGATGGGGTGGGTGGGTGTAGGGATGGGCGTCTGTCGTGGCAGTGGTTCCACTTGCTTTAGAAATAATTATGTCAGGGATTGCTTTTAGAGCGGTGTTGAACTTCAGCTGAATCTTGAGTTGTTAAGCTTCCCAGCTGTGAAGTAAGTCCAAATATTGGCAAACATCTTTATCAACAGCGCCTACATTTTAATTTCGAAGCCTATTATACACTTGAAGGTGTATTTTCACAAGAGGGCTATCCAAGTTCGTATCCAATAAGCAGCAAACAATATTCATATTATACCTCTATGTCATCTCCATTTACTACATCAAGTGAGTGTTCATGATAGAACTGAACACTGACCCGTCTTTCAACCTCTTTTCCCCTTATGCCTGCCACTCTTCCTCACACACTCTCGATCTGACAGCACACAGATTCTCACACACAAATACACATGTGCTAACCCTTTCGACATTCTAAATTACACCTGTTCACCTCACGGAGTTTCAAAACTGGCTTGTCGATGAGATTCAGTGGAAGAGGCTGCAGTCAGACCCCTGAGAAAAAGAATGGAGAGTGTGCGAAGAAGGTATAACAACTGAAAATGGGAAAACATGTTCCCCATGTTTGGCCTGTCATCAATCAATCTCAACAGCTGCTGTCGATATGTTTTCTCTGTTTCTTGTGTGTTTCTCTCCGTCGTCGTTTCTGTTGTATGCTTTAGCATCAAACACCAGGTGACAGCTGCCTTAAATCCGATCCAGTCTGGTTGTTCAAAAAGCCTATATCCAGGTTTTCTGCATCTCCTTTTATCCCATTACAGCTACTTGTGTTGGATCTGGGTGGGAAACTAAATCAGCCCTCTCACTCCATCGAATTATTACTAGAATCTTGTGGTTTGAGTGACTGCCTGGGGAAGCAAATGAAAGCCAGGCTGCACCCTTAAGAGTGCTTTTCCTCAGATGCTGAAGATGAAGGCAGCATGAGTGTACATATCTGATATACATTACTCTTTGTAACACAGCATGTAGTGTGAAGGAGGAGAGTGCCCACTCAACAAGTGTTGTATGTGTTGCTTTAACCTTCATCTGCCATAGTGTACGGTGGCCCTGAAAGGTCACAGCACTGCAACTTAAGAAAACACATGCAAAAAGACAAAACACAAGCAAATTTAGAAAACATTTTCATCAATTTGACAACACGTGCGCAGCATTTATAAAACGCGCTGCAAAGACCACAACACAACACATTGGAAAAACGCGCTGCAAAGACCACAACACAACACACTGGAAAAACGTGCTGCAAAGACCACAACACAACACATTAGAAAAACACACTGCAAAGACCACAACACAACACATTGAAAAAAGCGATGCAAAGACCACAACACATTAGAAAAACGCGCTGCAAAGACCACAACACAACACATT
>NC_065519.1:25110594-25167601 GCF_006386435.1 Epinephelus moara | reverse complement strand
TTGTGGTCTTTGCAGCGCGTTTTCTAAATGCTGCGCACGTGTTGTCAAATTGATGAAAATGTTTTCTCAATTTGCTTGTGTTTTGTCTTTTTGCATGTGTTTTCTTAAGTTGCAGTGCTGTGACCTTTCAGGGCCACCGTAATAGTGTCCTTATCTAATTAACACTTTGCACTGCAGCCTTCAGATAGGATTTAGAAGTTATTTAAGGCATTGTATATAAATTGGCATCAAGGTTGTCAAAATACAAAAAGTAAGACAGCTCAGTGTTCTGTGACCTTTTGGGCTGAAGTCTTCCTCATCTCACAAAGGTAAATTCTGGACCACTCTTGGTTTTTTTATTGACTGGCAGTCTTCTCATTACTGTGGGTCATTTTGGGCGTCAGCTTGTACTTTTAGGAGGTGTTTTATAGGCTGAAATCTGCCAGACAAGATCCATTGGGGTGAATGCAAAGAAACAGAATTCATTTCAAATTATTCTGATTGTATTCTTTACACATACTATAACTTCAGTTTTTTCATGATCATTTATGTCTTTCTTTATGTTATTCAAGCATAATCATACACAGCTTATGATGTTACAAGTGCCTACAAAATTACTTTTAAAATTCTAATGCTGCTAAAGCTCTCTGCTGTGTATTTTGGTGCTCTGAACTAGTTGTGTTCCCCCTGACCTGTGCTTCTTATCCAGGCTCTGTGATCTCTCTACAATGATTTCCTGCTGACCTCTGATTGTTTCTTTTTTTCCCAACCTTTTTTTTTTTTGTTGTTGTTTCATGTTTTGTTATTAAAATTGAAGACTAAATAAAATACTTTGGAAAAAAAATTCTAAAGTTTGAACAACACTATATTAGCAACGATTTTAATAATCAATAAATAGTTTAAGTCATTCTATAAATATCACACAAATGCAGAATATTTCCTCATGCCAGCTTGTCAAATGTAATTTTTTTCTTGTTTTCTTTGTCTTCTATGATAGTAAACTAATCATGTTTGGGTTTTGGACTGTTGGTCAGAAAAAACTTTAACACATCATCTTGGGTTTTGGGAACTTGTGATGGACTTCTTTCAGTATTTTTTTTGCCATTTTTATGACTAAATAATGAATTTATGAAGACACCAAGACTTTTAGGAGCACCGTATAAATCTGTGCTGTAATTTGGTATCAAAAGCATTTTACATTTGGAGATTTCTGTAAAAACTGCTATTTATAGTGATTGGATGGCCATCACTTCTGTTCTGGAAACTGCTGAGAACCCCCCTCACTGTCAATATCCATTTAAAACCATGCATCCTTGGATAGGTCCAGGTCACTAGTTTGTGGCTGTCATGAGGCTCTTTAACCTTGAGGTCAAAATAGGTCATTAAAAACGGTGATGGTAATTTTTTTTTTAACATCATGACACATAAATAAAGTTCCAGTCATACCCAATTTATGCCATTCCAGTACTGTTTAGGGATCCCATATGCAGAAATATCAAAATTCACGAGGCAAAAATAACACATTTATACTGTATGCAAAACACTGGCATGGGACTAGCATAAAGTGGGCATGACTGTAAAGGGGAGACTCGTGGGAACTCATAGAATCCATTGTAATTCAGATGGCTTGAGTCAAGGGGTCAAAGGACTCTTGGCCGTGCCAGGTTTTTTCCTTGCCAAAATGTTGACTAAGGAGTGTTATTTAAACCCCTTCCCAAAACAGCATGATATGCTTTGTACCAGTAGACTCATAGCAGTACCTTCACTTTAGCCTCATCTTGCTACAGCCTCTGAAAAACAGCAATGTCGTCTGAGATTGTCGGTGGTCCTGCAGGTCTTTCATTCATTTTTCATTCATTTTCCGTAACCGCTTATCCTCTTGAGGGTCACGGGGGGCTGGAGCTTATCCCATCTGACATTGGGCGAGAGGCAGGGTACACCCTGGACAGGTCGTCAGACTATCACAGGGCTGACATATAGAGACAGAAAACCATTCACACTCACATTCACACCTATGGATAATTTAGAGTCCCCAATTAACCTGCATTTCTTTGGACTGTGGGGGAGGAAGCCGGACTATCCGGAGAAAACCCACGCTGACACAGGGAGAAAATGCAAACGTACAGAGAGGCTCCCCCACCCTGGGTTCAAACCCCCCACCCTGCCAAGTTGCAGCCCTTAAAGTATCTTAAATTGTCAACATTTAACATAATCAGTAGGATGTTATGTAGCAGTAACAACACATGCTGCACGGTCACTTCAGGGATAATAGTGGCAGCTGTTTGCAGCACATCGCTCAACAAGTTTATAAGTACAACTGTGTGGAGTGGTTATATCTGCTGTTTGGCTGCTGCAGCTTTGGATGGTAAATAGTTTTTGTATGATGCATTTAGAGAGCACCCAGGGCACTGTCAATAGCACTTCCTCCATTCCACTGCTGTGAAATTAGGCCAGTAAAACACTACGACAGGCACTTAGACTAATTACATTTTACTGTCAGATGTGTCCAGGTTCACCTTCAGTCCCCAGAGCAACATGCAACCTTCCTCCATCCAAATCAACATGTGGTGTTCGTGGGTGTCTGCGTGCTCACAGTGTGAGCGATGCTGTCGCCCGTGAAGGTTTTGTGTGGCAGCCAGGTTCGGTATTTGAGTAATTGAATCCTTCCAGTCAGTGCATGTGATTCTTATGGTAATTAAAACTTTGCATAGCACTCTATCAGTACTAATTGTTTTCCACCCTCAAATGCTGTCGGTGCACTTAATTTTTTCTGATCAGATTTTGTCCAGATTAGCATCACAGCGAATCATTTAACGCACTGATTGACTTTGGGCCTCTAATGTTCCGGCTGACTTTGGAGAACAGAGGCGAATGAGAGACAAGGATCTGAACTGGACTGTCGGTATCACTTCCATCTCCAAAAAGTCATTATGGCCGGCCCCCACCGTCCGCTCTCTGGGCTGCCGGGGTCTGCAGAGAGGAAAATTACATTAGAGGGGAAAGGATTTCAATTGTCTTCTTCAGGCAGAGGAGTGTGGATGCCTGCAGGGCTCAGGGGACCTGTAGTGTTTTTAAAATCAGTTCCGTGATGGGATTGTCTCTGGGGACTGAGGACTGGCGTGGACCTTCCCGTCTGCCAGGTCCTGAATAGTTCATACAACGATGAACCTGCTGCTGACTTGAGCATTAAAAACATGGGATTTTTAATAGGCTGCCTTTGACATGTGTGTTTATTATTTTACGTCACCCCTGCAAATAACAACAGTGTGACAATATCAAATTATCTCTCATTTTGTCTTGGACTCCTCTGTGGCTGCAAAGACAGCAAAGGATGCGAACTTCAGAGCGTGTTGCCACAGCAACCAGGAACAGTTCTGAGGCTTCCTCTAACAAGTTGCCTGGGAATGCAGTGCTGGCTGTTACATAAGATGTGACTTACTCTCTTTCTCTCTCTCCACACACACACACACACGCACACATTCACAGGGCTTTTCCTGTGGCAGAATTTCACATTCAGCATGATTTATTCATAGCTGGATAGCTGCGCTGGATTTATGATTCCACCATGTAAATGCAAGCCCATGCAATCTACCACACTTGGCAAGAGTTTGCGCAGGGGGCATTGTTGGACTCCAAGTCAATTTCTGTGGCTGTTGTAAATGAAATGGGGGCTTTGAAAAGATTTAGATTGAGGAGATCGTTGCTTGAATGAGAAATGATACAAAGATAGCAAGACAATTTGGCACTGCTACTACTGTTGAGATGTTGTGTGGGATGGAATTACCGCCGTTGAATATGAGACGGGCTTTACGTTTTCTGTGTAAGCATTAATAATGCAGTCTTGTGTGTTCAATTCCAAAATACAAAAGAGGAGCCAGAAAGTTGGGAGGCACAAAAGCCTCAAGTATTGTCATTGTGGGAGGAACAAGGAACGCTGATCCTGACACTTTGTTAAATTTCTTTCTGCCACCTATCGTTCTGTCCCCCACTTTGACTGGCAGAGAGGGGGGCGGGGGGCTGAGGAGGAGCGCTGAGCGCAGCACAGATAACACACTTCATCATTAGCGGGCTCACGATAAGTATTCAGACGTTCAGCGGCTTCTTCTTATCTGGCCACCATAATCTCTCTGCAGCTAAATACTATGGCTGCTTTCAGCTCGCCACTTCGTAGGTGAAATTGGGTGTTAGAGAAGAGAAATTGCCATTTTACGTTTGTTGGGACAGCCTGCCAATAGCCCTAATCATTTTTGAAGAGATTAGTGCCGAGGCTGATAGACTTGTGTGCAGAGCTCTTTAGGGGGGTTTACAGGAATATGCATATCTGCTGCTGTAGTTTCTGTATCAGTATCATTTCCTGTACCTGTTATCTCCCCAGATTTTCCAAAAACATACAGCCATACACAAACTGTCTCAATCATTATTGTTGTTTACAGTAGCTTGGGAGACAGTACCCACTTACCTCCGCTAGCTTCTCCCTGCTCTAATCTATCCCTCTGTGCTCTCAGGCAAACCTCCACCCTGCTGGGAGAAAGATAGTAGGGTGTGGGCTTTGATTGCTGGAGAGGGTGGGGGTGGCGGGGGGGTCTCTCTCGCTGCCATCTGTCACATCCAGACAGCACTCTCAGGTGTGTAGGCATAGCCACATGCAGCTTGGTGCAACAGGAGCCGCCAGAGGCTACAGCGCAACAAGCCAAACATGCACATATTTTTCTTTCATATTAGCATATTAGTACATTATCTTTGAAATTGAAAAATTGCAATTGTAATTCTAACCACACGGAATAGTTTGTTATCCTCTTTCCAGTTATGATATGTCCAAGTGGTTGTACGCAACCGTCAGACCATCTTTACAGTCTAACCCAAGTATATCATTTGATGTGGCAGTCGCAGGGGAGCCAAATCTCTGGCGAATCAGCTTGTTGTTTCGGTGGTTTAAAGCATAGCAACATTATTCTTGAGCATTTTGTTGTAGCGTTTTATGCATTCACTCATCCACCTGTTCAGTGTTGCTCTGCACTCTGATTAGGTGGGTGGAGGACTGCCACTTGAACAGCCTGCATTTTTTTATGTACACATTTTGCACCAACCTCCATCACTTTTTATATATATATATATATATACATATATATATATATATATATATATATAATCTAGGATCGTCGATATAGGATTGTCTTTTGGATGGTAACACAGGCACAAGCAAGCTAAACAACTGTTTTTCCTGCAGGTATCTTCCCAGGAAATAGTTGTAGATTTTGGCCAGAGTTCCCAGTAAATACAAGGGTCTCAATTCCCCATATGCACCCCCAGTGCATCTTCTTGGATATGCACACTTTTCTGGAAGAGCACTTATCAGTGACGTCTCTCTTTATGCAACGGGACATTTAGGCTTCGTTCAGACTGCAGGCAAATCTGATTTGTTTCTCGAAACAGATCTTTAAGACAGACTGTCTCCACTTTTATTTGCCTGTGTGTGTGCGAATTTGTGTGCCCAGACATCACCAACCTATTTGCATGGGCTGCAGGTGTCAGTAACTACGTCGGCTTTCAACAAAGAAGTTCCTTCCAGGTTTGCCTGTGCAGATGCCTTCCCCCAAGGTGCCACCAGACGATTTATTCTGGCGTCTGTCCACAGATTGTTGTTCTCCACGTTGCCTTCCATGACGCTCTGCAAGTAGCAGCATGGATTCTACTCAGCACTGGCATCACTCTGGATTTGACATTGTCGTTGTTTGTAGCATTGCAACGCAAAAGAGACTTTTAAGTCCGATTTGAGTGGACAGAGCGGTTGGACAGAGATGCATCTGTAGAGATTTCAAACCACCTTCAAATGTGGTTTTGATCCAATTTGCAATAATTGCACTTCATGTGTTTTTTTGCTGTCCAGATTTTTTTTAATCAATCTGGATACAATCTGAATATGCCAAAAATGGATCTGAGCTGAGAGTCTGAACAAGGGCTTCGTTAGATGTTTTCACAATAAAAGCAGCATGAACTACAGTCACTGTGACAGTTTGGTTCCGGCTGTGAGAAACGCAGATAAACAGTGACTGTTTGTGTTGTGTAATGTGTCATTGTTTCAACACAGGTGACACAGTTCATCATAGACTCCAAAGCAGTGTGATACTTGGTATGTCACAGAGTGTGTATACTGCTGGTCTTTTCTAGCATGTGTTAGTCATTCTTATGGTATAAATTCAGTCACACTGGTTCCACTCTAAATCATCGCAGCATGAATTCCCAGTTTGATCTAAGGCCGGTTGTAAGAACAGGTCCTCCCCCATCGTGTAACTGCATGAGCAACCTTGTCCACATGCGACACATGCAGCGCTGAGTCAGCACACAGTAATATAACAGACTCTTTCTTTCTCATCTCATGTCTCAGCATCAGGTGCTAGTCATAGCAGCAAACATGAAAGGAACACTCCTTTTTTTTTTCTTTCATTTTAGGCGTCATGCTCGGCCAGAGACAGATGGTCTATGAGTAAAAATATCAGCGACAAGTGATTGGCTCCCAATTGCTGTGGCAGTTTGAAACAGCTCAGTTAGTTGAATATTGCATTAGCAATTAAAATGCCGTGGGTTCAGTCTCAGCTCACACTCCACACTTGAAATGTGTGTATGAATCGTCCTGTGCTGTCACTTGGACGGACAAGTGAGCAGGATATCTGCCAAAGCTGTAAGCTGGGGCCTTATTTTCATCAGAGCTGCTACGGTGGATATCATGAGGCTTGCAAAGCTGACAGATTTGCTGCTTTGCCTCTTTGTCCATTGCCTCTTTCTCCAATCTAATAGCTCTGCCCATTGCTGATTTGCCCCGAGGGCTGAGGACACAATTCCCCTTCCTTTGATTTTCTAAAGAAAGGCCAGAATTCTAGGGAGACTGCATTTAACCTTTGGGAGATAGATAAGAAAGCTGCTCTATCGATTTGTTTTGCTCGGAAAATAAGGGGTGTGACTTTCCTCTGGCCAGTTGGAAGGGATGCTGCTTTAATAGCTGGACAAGGCTGTTCTGGCAACGTGTAAACCATTTTGGTTAATGCTTCTAAAATACCATAAAAGGTTTTTCCCTGTCTTTGACATTTGTTACACTGTGGAGAATTTGTCACTGAAATTCAAAGTATGTAGGATTGAAATGAACTTGGCACATGTTTTCAAGTTGTTTGGATTTTTCTCATCTTTTTAAAATTTCAGAAGTGTACACATTCTCTACAGGCGGCAAAAATACAACCAATACAACAATTAAAGTACTGAAGCAGTTTGAAGTGTTTGATGCCAGATAACTCAGAAATGACAGATTCTTTGACTGATGCAAAACATTAAACGGCTGCCATCACAAGTCTCTCATGTGTTGCCTCAACATCAGGACTCTTCCTCACAGTCGCCTTTATCTTAATCCTCTCTTAAATAGTGCTGCGGCTAGCCACCATGCTAACCACTGCCAAGTCTGAAGGTCGCATGCCTTTGATCTCTCAGTCTAGTCCAGTGCTTTATTATCTTTTAACTTTGTTTTCAACTCCAGTTAAGGTCTGAGCCAGTGGAAGAGTGGGAGCTGTCAGTGATACTCAGTGCAGATATAATGCTATTTAAATGCTAATGTGTTAAGAGGAGCAAAACGACCTTTACTCACACACTGCATGCGGGCGGAGCAGCAGCACAAAACAGAAGCCCTTAATAAATGAGCCTCTTCCTCTGAATCCCTTCCCTCCACAACTAGTGTCAGATGTAAGGTGTGTTTATCACCGTCAAGTCGAGCTTTGACAACATTGCAAAGCTGGATGGTCGTTCAGGTGTCAAATCAGACACAACTGAATGATTGCAGAATCTGCCAAGTGTCAGGTCTCTGACACACCAAGCCGATGGTTGTCTGTAGGTCAATGTCAGGCCATGGGTGAGCTTCCGTCACCCTATATTTCGTGGTGTGACCCGCACCATTGGCTGTGTCTGCCTTCGTCAGCATTTTTTCGGCGAATTCAGCATGTTGAATCTGCGTCAGAAACAGCAGAACCCACCTGTGAATGAAATCACTCTGATTGGCAGTTTGGCTCAGTCCATGAAAGGAGAAACGGAAGTGAGGAAGGTAAACAAATGGCTAAAGTCAAGTGGGCATGACATCAAAACAAACTTATTATATTGGATAAGTTTACCTTTTTTAGCCATAAGCTTGTTTGCACAGTTTCTAATTGTTTGTGGTGTAGTTTGCTAGCGCACAATAAATATGCTTTGTTCTTTAAACACCAGGTTGTGTTGTTACTGTGCTAGCTGGCTAGCATCTTGAATCCATCCTGTCAGTCAGTCTACTGCTGCCTGCTGGCATGGAGTGTTTCATCTCGCATAGGCACAGCACATATGTGCTAGCTGGCCGTTGGCTCTGGTTTTTGTGGTGTGTTCAGGTGCAACTTTTTAGCCAAGACACAGGCGATGCGAGGCGCTGCAACAGTTGGCCTTCTTCTTCATTAGTTGTTTGTTGTCGGTTTGGTGTGTTTGGGGCTTTAAGTTGAATGTGATTGGTTTATTTTTTCTAGGAAAATGTCTCCTTATCACAGAAAGACTTCTTGTCTCTGCAGTAAAAACATCTGCGTGTCTGGTGAATTGACATCGAACAGAGATATTCTTCTTTGTCCTCATCTGCATAATCATTACCATTACCCACTAAACAATTAAAAGCATGATCGCCTGACATTCAAAGATAATGCTGTCTTACCACCGTATATTGTTCTGAAATTTAATTGCCATCCAGTTTCTAAATTCACCTCCATCACTGCAGTCCATCTTAGCAGTTGGCACTCTTGCCAGGAAGCCGATAATGTGATGGCAGGTGCTGGTATCAGTGTAAAAACAACAAGCCCTCTCCCTGTCCACAGATGTCACAGATACTTGTCTCCCTGTTTGCAGAGCACTTGCCAGAAGGATGCACACTCACTCAGAGAGAGCTGCTTTCCCTCAAGCCGCCTCGTGTAAATATTAAATAACCTTCGAAATGTTTTGTAGGACTTGCTTCTTGAATCATGTGTCTCTAGTTTTTTTTCTTCTTTCCTGTAGCAAAACTTAAATTCTGTATCAGCAGAGGAAGAGGTGGGAATAAGGAGAAAGAGATACGAAGGGCGGATGAGTCTGTCATCTGTCGTATAATCCCAGGAAATGCCATAACTCTGCCAGTAGATAATTTATTCAGTGCAGCTCCCCGAGATACCTCAAGGAATAGTCAGCCGTCAGAGAAAGGCCTTGGAGTAAGACAGTGACATAACTTCAGACAGAAATGTAGCATCACATCAATCAATAATGCACCGTCATCCTTGTGCTGCAATTACAAGCAGGCAGTGAACTGGGCTGACTAAGGCCAAGCACGTTCACCTGATTTAGCCTGTTGAACTCTGTAGTAATGTTTTAATAGGCATTTCCAGCTCTGTGATGTGCAGTCTTACAAAAACAGTCCCTTCTGAGGAAAAAACGTCCTATCCTTTTTTTTTCTTCTTATGCATGCTTAGCGTAGCCTGGATTAATTTTGCATCAGGCTGCCAAGTTAGACGTTCTCATGTAAGACTGGTAAACAACGAGAATTTGTTTTCATCTCGACAGATGGAGGACGGCGGCAGCAGAAGAGCAAGGCTGCACCTCAGGGGTTGAGATCTTAGACCTCATTAAAAATAAGTTTGAATGGAATAAATCTGATCCACTTTGAAAGATGAAAAGGAACATCCACCCTTAGTCACAATTCACTAACAGCACAGTAAGTCATTCTCGTGATCTTGGTCGGGTTTTCGGATTTGTGGATATGAGACTTTGTTAGAGCTATTTACATTTTTTTTTTAAAAAGAGGAAAATCCCCCAATATACCCAGTGACAAACATCTTGAGGGCGCAGAGACAAGACCCAGAGGATTTTCAGTGTGTGAGGCTTAGACAGTTGTATTCAAATATAGAAGTATCCAATAAATAAAATCTGTTTTAACTTAATTATTGAGTAGTTGCTGGGTAGTTGCCAGAGGGGTTGAGGGATATACGATAAAGAGTGACACAACATAAATTTCCACGTCATTTGGTTCCTGTGAGTAATGTAACTATGGCAATGATGTATGATTTTTCCATTAATGTGATGAAGTAACCATGGTTTGTCAGGTATTTAATTTGCAGGACTACAGAAAGATTTCTGTCTGATTATTTCCTCCATAAGCACTGTATTTTATAAATGAAAAAAGGATTTTACCCATATCTCCAACTCCTGTTTGCAATTTCGTCTCTTATTAGAGCCTTTTTCCTTTCATTTTATAGTTTTGTCCAAAGGCTGAAATCTTTAACATTCCACACATTGTCCATTGTCCATCAGCAAAAGGAAATTGAAATTAAGAGCCCTGGGAGTGACTGGTCTTTCCTGGTCAGGTTAATTAAAATGACCTACTAAATTTTTCTCATTTCACATTTTATGGCCTAACATTCAAAGGGAGACTCCACTGATTTTACACATCAAAATCTGTTTGGGAGTACTTTTTCATATGTGGAAAAAAGTTGTATACAACCTTTTGTGGCTCCAGTCTGATTAATGGCCTCTTGTGATGTCACCTGAGTCAGCCCTGGTTGGGGCTCAGGACTGCAATTTTGAAATTAAAAAAATCTGAAGACGTGGAGTTAGAAAGAAGTGAGCTTACAAGACCTTTGCAGACTTCTCATTTCTAGCTTTAGGCTAGCGGCTCAGTTCTACAATAGCCACTACTAACATAAGACACCCAAATCTCTGATCAAAGTGTCAGCAGTTGAGTTGTATTGTGGGTAATGTGGCCAAGTTTTGACAAAAACGTACATGGAATACAAATGTTGATATCTCATGCTCTACTGCATCCATTGTGATCCTTTTTTAAACTGTGCATGGTGTCTATAGTGTGCCATGATGGTGCTAGAAAATATTTTAAAGGTCCAGTGTGTAGGATTTAAGGGGAATATATTAGCAGAAATGGAATATAATATTCATATAATTATGTTTTCATGAGTGCATAATCACCTGAATAAGAATCTTTTTTTCTTGCCTAAGCAACAGTGGTTTAGATCTGCATATGAAGCAGGTCCTCTTTAATGGAGTCCACCATGTTTCTACAGTAGCCCAGAATGGACAAACTAAACACTGGCTCTAGATAGGGCCATTTGCAGTCATGCATTTTTGTGTTTTTACATTGGCCACCATAGTTCTCTTCACTTGGCACATTGGAGAAGTGTCAGTTGGTTCGGCCACTAGATGGCACTAAGTCCTATATTCTTGACCTTTAAACAGAAAGAAGGAGCTGTTTAACGCAAACAGAGTCTCTGGGAAGGACAGCTGTGTTGCCCTGATAATGATAAGGAAGGATAAGTAAGAATTACTTGTGCAGCCCTACGTATCCACATACAATGGTTCATATGATATTTTACGAATTAGCACCCCTACCAGCTAGGTCAGGTTTAGGAAAAGAAATCTAGGTTGGATGTAGCTTTGTCGTTCTTTATACTACGTAACCTGACTTCTTTCTTTGCTCCCGTCATGTGAGGGACGTCAGCCTGCAGCACGAGTCACATGATCACAGCCTCCTGGCTCACAATTATGTGGATGATATAGGAATTATAGTGCATTACTTTTCACAGGTATAAGTAGAAACAGTGAATGAGAACTGCCTGGGTAGCCACAAGCTTGTCAAGGTGTTTTTCCTCCACAGCCACCAGGGTTCTCAAAGCCCTGCTGGTCCTTTTATTCACGCTATATGTGTCAATATATGAGGATTAAGTTTATAATGATATTTTAAGAATTGATTGATTTGTCAATACATTAATAGACTTGCTATAGATAGAAGTGCTATAATTTGGCCTAAAACTCCTGTCTTCCTCTCTCTCCTACCATGCCATCTCATAAAAACTCTCCTTCATTTTATGGGGTTACCGTGAGAGTGAAAGTGCACATGTTTATGAGGCGTATCATTGGCAGGCAAGTGAGCTTAGATATTCTTTGTTTGTTTATTTCCTATTTCACAAGACAATGTGCAGATAACTTTGAACTATGGCTAGGGCTAAGCAGATTTTCATGGAGAAGCAGGTAATAAGGAAAAGACGAATGCAGACGGCAGACTGGCACTAATTAGCTAGATTAAACCTCATAAACTGAAATAAGTATTCATTTGAAGGCATTTCGATTGTTCTCAGGATCTATGTTTGTTGCAGATGATCAGTATTATTATTCAGAGGGCCATTCATGACATATAGCATGCTTACTGTCCCCTGTGGAATATTAACCCCCATCGTCCTGACGTGATTCAAAGGGAGGACATTGTAATTATAGTGACAGCAGACAGTGGTGAGGCATAAAGATAAAATAAACCTATCGTCTGATTCAGTTTAATACATTGCAATAGAGCGCTGGGACATCTGCCCTTGGTGACCGATCAAACAGAATTGGGTTTTAATCTAAGGCTACATGGCCAACAGAGAGAGAAGGGAGGGTGCATTTGGTGATCGTCTCCCAAGGACGCCTATCTGGCCGTACGCCTCACAGCGTTCTCCTCAGGGCTTTGACGAATGACACCAGCACCGCGGAGTGATAGGCTATTATTTCACTTTGCATTGGATAAATGGCAGTGCTGGCTCCTACCTGTCGCCTGCCTCTCTCTTCCTTTCATTCTTTCTTTTTTACCTGTCTCTCTCGAGCAGTGTGCCATCACAGACCTGAATGGAAGGGGAAAAATAGGACAGCTGAGATTTTGTTGATTTCACTTTCACATTTCGGATGTGCTACTTTTTGAGTTTTTTGTGTCCTTTGTAGTTGAAGTGGATGTGAAGAGAGAATGGTGGATAATGACCAACCTGTTCGAGGACTTGTCATTTGGTACTAGGCTTTTTCCCCCCTCATCATTAAGTGTGATATGCATTTCTTTTTCTGGGAAAGTGCTTTTTTTCACCCATGTGATCTAAAATTCTCTCTCTCTTTCTCTTTCAGACCAGCAGTATTCATGGTCGCCCTCGCAGTACTTCGATGAGGACAGCTACTCCCCTCCACCCAGGAACATGAAGGGTCTCTCTGGCGGCCGCCCTGCCCAGCTCCAGCTTACCTCTCCCACCTCAGCCCACACCTGCGGCCTGGTTGATTGTGACCATTCCCTGGACCATCACCTCCACCATGGCAACTCGCGGCCCCCCTCCTACCTCCTCAGCCCCACAGAGAGCTGCCCCCTTGAGGGTCACCATCGCTGCTCCCCGCGGAGTTCCATCCACTCTGAGTGCATGGTGATACCGGTGTCCATGTCGGCCACCGACCACTCCATCTCTAGTAGCACTTTCCCCCGCATGCACTACGGCAGCGCTTCACGGGACAGCGGTGGCAACACTTCCGGCGGCAGGGATTCCCGAGATGACGGTGGCTCATCGTCACATGGGGGCAGTGGCAAAATGAACCGAATCCCAGCAAACCTCCTGGACCAATTTGAAAAGCAAATGCCACTGCACCGGGATGGCTTCCACACGCTGCAATACCAACGCACCTCCACCACAACCACGACCACAGAGCAGCGCAATGAAAGCCCTGGGCGAATACGCCACTTAGTCCACTCGGTACAGAAGCTCTTCACAAAGTCGCACTCTCTAGAAGGTTCCTCCAAGATGAATGGTACCAAAAGCGACTCGCACCGGGACAGCTCACACCACCACCATCACCACCACCAAGGCCACCACAAACACAGCAAACGCAGCAAGAGCAAAGAACGTAAATCTGACGGCAGCGGTAAGCAGCGCTCAGGAGGTTGGTGGAGTTCGGATGACAACCTGGATAGTGACAGCACGTACAGGACGCCCAGCGTCATGTCACGGCATCCTGTGGACCACATCAGCCACTGCTACCCTGACTCGATGCACGGCCACCTGGCTGGAGACGTGTCGCTAAAGACCTCCAAGAGTAACAACGATGTCAAGTGCTCGGCCTGCGAGAGCATAAGCATGGCACCAGAGGGAAAGTTCATGAAGAGGAGCTCCTGGTCAACGCTAACGGTCAGCCAAGCCAAGGAGGCCTACAGGAAGTCCTCACTCAACCTGGAGAAGCCCATGACGCCCACTGACCTCAAGCCCAACCTCAGGCCCTGCCACTATCTACAGGTGAGTTTGGTTTATTTTGATATATGTCAGTGGGGTTGTGTCTCTCAAAGAGCTCCACTGTCTCCCATTGTGGGTGTCACCCAAAGTGGCAAAATAGGCAAATATCCTGGATACATCCACTGCCATCTTGCACTGGTGATGTCATTTGGAGCCAAAGTCAATCATGACGTCAAACTTTATTGTCATAGCATCAAATAGCTAATTCAAACCAAACTTAAGAAAACGAACACTTAAACATTCATCAACATGATAACAAATACCTAAAATGATAGAAACTATCTTTGCTTTTATATTTGAAATGAAATTTTTTGTTTCGTCCCATACACTAACATTAAGGGGCGGGGTTTATGACCTGTACTGCAGCCAGTCATCAGGGGGCAATTGAGGTGTTTTGGCTTCACTTTTGAGATGTGTAAAGCTGCCGCCACATTACGTTTAAAGCCTACATGAAGCACCTCTACAAACCGCGCCCACCACCAGTACAAGACAAACCCACTTGATAGACCTTGATAATTTACATTATAAGTAATCAGATGTACCTTTCTTACCTTTACCCTAGTCTTAACCTTACCCACCTCTCTTTTAACCGAACATGTTATAGCTAGCTAAATGCTAACTTAGAATTTTTTTCAGGGCTTCTGGTTCCAGACCAAGGAACAAAGGGGGCTGATTGTGGACTGGTGGCGGGCAAGTTACGTAGCTGGTGCAGCTGTTCCTACTCGTCACATTTAGGGAGCTGTCTGTCATCCATCTTTATTATACAATCTATGGATGGTACCCATGTGTACGCAAATTTTGTACATTTACCGTTAAACTCTACAGCTGCTAATTTTACTGATGATAAAAACATGCTCGCATATTACTTGATGATGCCACTTGATTTTTGAAATTCACAGACTGATAAATAGATTTAGTTTATTTGAATGCACAGATGTGTGGATGGTGAGATGATGATGGGTATTTTTTGGAGGGTTATCGGTGAGAGGGGAAGATGGTGATTTGATAGCGGCAAGCAATTGAGGAGATGATAAAAACATTCATTTTTATCTCTCAGTCACTACAGTGATTGAGCGTCCATTCACCGTGATGTAAAATTCATAAGAACCTGAGGCACTGCAGCACAGAGAAAAACATCGGTCCCCAAACTAAAGTCTGTATTGTACTACACAAAGCAATCTTTTTCCACAGGCATCGGCGGCGCATAGACAAGGGAGAAAAGTTGCTCATCTCAGCTGGATTCCCAATTGATCTAAAAGACAGTGTTTTGTTCACAGCCACCGTGGATATTACAATGTGAACCTGTCCTATGGCTCAGCATGTGGCTGGCGGCAGAAGGGACTAGCACAGCAGGATAAATCAATTAGCTCCCTAAATGATCTGTGCTGGAGGGGAAGAGTCCACAATGTGAGAATAAAAGACCAGAGATCAATGTTGATTTTTTTTTTACCGCATTGTTGCTTCGATTTTGCATGGGTTTCAGGCCTCAGAAAAGGTTAGCAGTTAGCTCAGGCCCATGATCAGCTCTACGGGAGACCCCATACCACCGCAGGGATCAATTCAGAGTGAGTCAGCACTTTACACAGAAGTGTCTCGCAGGTTTTATATGCATGCTGGAGGCTATATGAAGGAGAAAAATGAAAAGAAAGCATGCTTATAAATCTCAAATTGCAAAAGCAGGGAGAAATAGATTCTTTAACAACACTGTTCAATATACAACAATGTGATTTCTGATAGCATCATGTAAGTACCGCCTGCAGCCAAAATAATGTGAGCACTTCAGCACATTGGGGAGGGAAGACTAGGAGACTCAGAGCTCTAAGCAGAGAGTATGTTGCATGGATTAGAGACTGTTGTAAATGGAAAGCCAATACATTACTCAAATCAGCCAATGGAGCCAAAGAAGCCACTCAGTCTAAGCTTACGTCAACAGAAAATGTTTAAGAGGACTAATTTTGACTAGGGTATTTTTAAACATAACTGATGATCATTTTGAACCGGACAGGCAGTGCACTCATCCACTCAAATTTTTTACAATCCCACTAAGTGCAGTAATCTCTCAATGAGAGAGTCTCAGTGTTTAGTGCCCCCCCTCCCCTTCCTTACTTCCATTTGGTCATTCAGCTGAGGTAGTGTCCGAGTCGCAGCACTATAAACACTTCTAAAAATATCCCCCTCTCCTCCTTCCTGCCGCAGGGCTATATTTAGCCCAGCGTTATCAATCCAATCCGTGCAGGGTGACACATCTTCCCTCCCCGGAGGAGAATCAATGCCCTCTCAGGGAGCTTTGAGATGTTTCGAAGGAGAAAGGGGAGAGAAAGTTGAAGATACATAACCGCTGAGGTCTGTGCCTCTGTGAATGCATTGAGATACTCCAGGAAGCAGAGGGGAATAAACGGCAAAAGAGATGGCTGTTTTTGCTCCCCTCGGCTCCTGCTGTTGCTCATCACCAGGAGCAGTCAGGCCAAGAGATCGAGCCAATAGTCAGGAATGATACTTTGCTCACACAGAGGGGTCACATTGCAAAGTTTTCACTTCCTGCTGCTGCTGAATTGGGATTACCCACAACTGTCTGCACTGTAACAATATAAACTGTATTCTGGGAGAGTGTGTGTGTGTACTGAGTGTCTGTCCATGTGTGAGTGAGAGTGTATGTGTGTGTGTGGGGGGGGCTTTTTTCTATTTATCGCACACCAGATGGTTTGATGATGTGCGAGTCACCTTGTTTGCGTCCTTGGTTGATGACGGAGGGAATGAAAAACTTCTGAAGCGTTGTAAAAGTATGAGACGGCAAATGGAAAGATATGCAGAAGTCGTCTCGCTGAAGCGTCTGTATGTTAATCTGTGTGCATGCAGCAGGTGTGTGTGAGTGAGGTAGCGCATGTGTATGTACGAGAGATCGATTAACTGGACATTGGGGAAGACAGAGATAGATTGATATTGGCTGCTCTTTCTCTGAAATGACAAATGTTGCAGGATCAGACCTGGCATTCGCCATCGCTCTCTGTCTCAGGCTAAGTCATTTCACAAATTAGCCCCAATTAACCTTCCACAAGACACACACATACACACACACATACACAGAGATTTCAGGGTTTAACTGTGAGCTGGATATTAATGAAAGGGGGTGACTGTGGCAAAACATTCCTCAGTTGTTGGTGACAGGCTCACCTGGATGAATTTCAAATTCAGCAATTTGTAAATATAGGTTTGTGTGCAGCCATCTCTCCCTTGCTCACGCACTCTCCAAATTAGACATGCAAATGCACCTGGACTGCAGCAACAGCTGTACTCCATGCCTCCCCCACCTTCCCTGCACCCGGCCCGTAACTTCACAGCACAATAACTTTGTCTTACTGACAACTCTCAGCCCTGATTAAGTCAGCTGCTCCAGCAAACGCTGCTCTGTTCTCTCCCTGCATACAGTACTGTAGTACAAAGGCAGGATTAGTCTTTGATAGTTTTGCTGATAGGGCATTGCGGAGGGATTTAATAAGCCAATTAATTGCCATGTTGGCTTGCCAAAGGTGGAGCTTGAGAGGCAGAAAGGCTTAAATTACAAAAGGGAAGTGCAAAGCAGCAGAAACAAAACTGGCACTGTGACTGAAAGCTACAGTAACACCACCTACATGCACAGGGGTTCCCTAACTTTTTTATTAAGGGCTTCCCAGATAGCTATCAGGTCATGAAGCACTACTTAGTAAGATTTTGTCGCAGGAACCCGCAGGATCAGACAGCAGTTTGTTACTAAATGTAGGCTAACTCATCTGTGGCCTGGGGCGACAGCATGGCTTTGTGGTTACCAACGTGTCAGTGAGCATCTGCTCATATTTAATTGTCAATTATTAAGCACATTCTCTCTTATCCTTTCTGCCTGTGCTACAGCTCTCCCAGTCCAAATCAATAAAATTGGCCAGTTATTATAGCATCCTAATTTTTGTAGGGCTTATACCAATATGTTCTGCATTAGTCGCATTTTCAAGAATTCTTCACTTTATAAGACATTTTGTGCACAGTTGGACCTGCCTTGGAGTGTCTTATGGTCTGAATTTGGATAATATGTAGATGTGTTAAATAGGGATCCCTGGCCATTATTGTTTTGGCTTTGATTTGGTATTTCTTTTTTCAGCGTGTCCTGTTCCATCTGTTATGTTTGTTTATAGTTTTCTGTATGGTACAGTTTAAACAGCTCTCTCCAGCAGGCAGCCATTTCCAGAAAAAAAAGTCTCTTATATCCAACTGTGTGGTATCTTCCCAGCACCAGGCAGCAGACAGACAAAGCCACAGCAGCTGGTGAAAGAGATAAAAAAAAAATTTTCTCAGGAGTTGGTGGAAAACAGACCATATCATTTTTTAAAACTTAAGTCAAAATAGAAGTTAACAGATAAATAGGATAAGAAACATCAGCGAAAAAAGACATGCATGAATGAGGTTTATACACTCACTGCCACTTTATTAGGTACCTTGCTAATACTGGGTTGGACCCCCTTTTGCCTTTTGCCTTAATTCTTGGCAGCAGAGATTCAACAAGGTGCTGGAATCATTCCTCAGAGATTTTGGTCCATATTGACATGATGACATCACACAGTTGCTGCAGATTTGTCAGCTGCACATCCATGATGTAAATCTCCCGTTCCACCACATCCCAAAGGTGCTCTATTGGATTAAGTTTCTGCATTTCCACTCCAATGTGCTAGTACACAAATTGCAGGAAACACATGGAAATGCACCTAGAGGGATGGTCATCGTAGGATTTGTTATGAATATTACACTGACAGTGTTTAGCTTTGACTTGTAAATTACCACCACTGAAAGGCAAACAAATATTGACCCTGTTACATTGAAATTAAAAGGTAATAAAGCAATATTGAGAGACAGATAAATATCACAAGTTACTGTCAGAATATATTAGGATTGTAGTCAGATATTAGACTTGGAAATTAGCCTGATGTGCTTTTCCTCAGCACTTTCCTCCAGCTAATCTGAGGGAACTCCATGTACTGCCATGCCCGCTGGGAGGTCTGTTCCCAGTGGGTCTGCCCCGGGGTCTCCTTCCAGTCAGTTGTGGTTGGAACACCTCGGATGGGAGCCAAGCAAAAAGTGTCTTTGACACCAAGATCCTCCTAAACTCCTGAGCTTTACATTCTCTCCCACACTCTGAGACCATCAGCCTGTGGAGAAACCTCAACCCGGCCAACTGAAATAATAATAATGAGATGTGTAGGTAGGGCAGATGTATTTCTAATGTGTAGATGGGTAAAAATGTGGTTTTGTATCATGCAGCAAACCAAGGCAGGCAAAGAGTAGGTAGTAGCATTAGGGAACCACATGCCCTCTTTTTTATCTGCCATCAAAATGTGCCCAACTATGTGTTATACTCTTGTTAGATTCCTCTGGAAATGTTTTGTTTTGTAGGCTGTACTTTTTCTGTTCCTCAAGGTTTCTCCTTTTTTCTGTCTGAATGGTTTTTCTTTTTTAGGTTTGCCTTGGCCTCTTGAAGGGTGACTGGCTCGATGTGTTTGACTGAATTGGTTTGTTCTGTCCTTTTTTTGAGTAGTGTTCTGTACAGACAAAAGAAAAAAAAACTAGCGCTACACAAAACGAATGATCAGCCTCTGCCTAAATCTGATTCTGTTGTGATGTTCTATGTTTCCTAGTTTGACTTTTGATGACCCATAGAAAGTGCTTTTTGCATTTAGCTGTCAGTTTTAAATGTGGGTGAAGGGAGGGGAGGTGATAAGAAGTTAGTAAGAACTTTAATTAGCCTCTTGAAACACAATAGATCTAATTACTGTATCAACTTCTGTTGCATTCAACTCTGTTTGCTGTGATGGATGTCTTAGTATCATTGATCAAGCTGCAAAGCTGCCAATGCAAACTTTAGCATGCTAACACAATGATAAACCTGATAAATGTGAGCATGCTAGCACTCTCATTTAGGGCCTGTCGATATGCTAAATTTAGCATTTAGCTCAAAGCAGTACTATCCCCAAGTATAGCCATCACTGTTTGGGCCCTTTCTTACACCCAGCTCAGTGTTATTCCAAGTTTCAGATCGATGGGTTGTCATTTTCATGTAAGTAGCGAATGTATTTGCGCCCATCTGTGCACCCACGGGCGTGTCTTAAAATGAGGTGTGGTCAGGTGCATTGTTAGCAGGCTGCTATTTTGAGGCAGCAGAAAGTGATTGGGCCATTGATCAACAAAAACCTGGTCTGAAGTCAATGGTGCATTATTTTCCTGCTATTTCAAGGCAGCATTGTTCAGATAGTAGGATGTGCCCACGTAGGCGCTTACACTCTGCTTATTACACACAGGGATGCACAGATGGGATGCGGGTGGATGAAATGATATATCATTATTAAGGAAAATATTAATTACATTCTCTAAAATGTGAGCATTGCAGAGAGCAGAGCTGCAGAGCTGCTGTCTGACTCCCCAATTAAGAGAGATGCTGCGCACATTCACACAAGGATCAGCGTAACTTATTTGTTTAAATTCAGAAGCTAAAATTTTATAAGTACACGTTTGCTACGTAATTGTCCCACAATGTTTGCTGCAGTGACATTGCTGCTGTTACTGCATTACTCCTAGCAGAAAACTGCTCTGACACTCTGATTGGTTAAATCCATGTTATGCCTAACACACACGTATAATTAATAAAGGGACTAAATATAACTCTTTTGTCCCTTGTGCTTTACTTTGTGCATGGATTATGTGCCGTTTAAGAGGCGAAAGAAGAGTTGGACATCCCCTAAATGCATTTTTGCCACTTAAGATCATGTGCTATCAGTCATTTAAATGGGGCACTATGTCTTATTATAATTTTTTGCACACTGAGAGTAGATATTCTGGTGATCATCACAAGTTAGATTACTGCTGGACTTAGGAGGAGCATTGGTTGTTGCTTAGAGTGACACAGTCAGAATCAGACGGACAACATTATGGACATTTGCTCACTTAATGCAATTTTTCACACACCGTCCAGTGCATGACTGTCTCCTTTTATCGCCGACTGTGTCTATTTACACCTCCATGCTAACATCTGATAGCATTAAGTGTCAGTAAATAAACAACACAGAGACGAGACAAACACAGACGAAATGTCGCACACGTGGGCGTATATGTGTGAAAGAGAGAGACGAGAGATGAAGAGCTGGCGGTGGGCGTGCGGTAGGTGTTTGGTCAGGTAGGATAACAGTCGGCTAGTAAGAGAGAGAGAGAGAAAAAAATAAAGCAGTACCTGCTCCGACACACAGCGTAGCCATGCAGTCTTGTGGGAGGAAATGAGGGGCTGGAGGCAGGTGGGTGAGATTACAAATGACTGAATCTTTAAGAGATCTCTAACTCTCTCCTTTTCTTTCTCTCTATCTCAGTCTTTTCCCCATAATTCTACACTGTTTCCTTCCTGTTCTGCCTCTCCCTCTCTCTCTGTCTCACTCTCTTCCTGTCCATCTGTCTATCTCACTCTGTTTCTTAACTTAATGGCAGTGACTTATGTTTCTTAGTGGGAGAGGTGCTGTGTATAGATAGAGCCGCAGAGTTAATCAATGAAATGCACTGCTGCACTGCAGGAGCATTGGCTGAGGCCTGCCTAGCCAGCACACACATACACACACACACACACACACACACACACACAGCTCCTACAGAAGCAAAGATCAAAGCACTGAAAGTAAAGGTATACGCACGCAGCTAATATGCCAATGTCTGCACAATCCTGCTATGAGATGCTTGTGAGCCATTTCCCCAATGTTAATTATTAGCAAAGTTAAAGTGCGAAAACAGCTCGGGCGTACAGAATGTGTAAGGAGTTGTTGCCATAAGAGGAAACCTTGGTCATAGCACATGTAAAAATAATTTTCCCCAAGTCATGCCTGTTTTATATTGAGCAAAATCCAATTAGCTAAAGGAAGTAAAAGTTCTGTTGTTCTGATAATGTGACTTTAAATATGGATCTTCACACTTGAGCTGTGAAGTTTCACACAGCTCCCACAGACTTGGGCTCATATTCACAAAGGGCTTGGCGTTATTGCCTTACAATGTGCTGATGAACAGAACAGGATCTGGCACATTTATTTAGAAACAACAGAATCATCAAAACACGCAGAATAATTGCACATGGCAGCGGGCGTCACCTCTGAATCCCACGTCTTCCTTTTGTGGGAACTTTGGGTGAAGGTGAGCCCTCATGTTGACAAGCGCTTATATTTCAACTCCATTTAGGGACGCCATGTGTGTTTTCACAGCAATCAATACGAGCGCTGTTTCTTTATCTTCACGGGGAGACACGCTACAATCTATCCAGTTTATCAGCGAATCCAAATTAAACAAATCTCACCACAGCTTGCGCCTGTCCTCTGGCGTTGCGTTCATTAATTAGACGTCTAAAAATATCAAACCCCTCCAAGACTTAATTAACCCATCGACTCCATTTGGTAGCTGGTGCATGCCTGTCTTTGGAGGGGAGATGAATGACTTTTATCAAAGTGTGTGTTCCGAGTGTGTGTTCGTGTCTGCTTGGGTGCACATCTGCGCGTGCATGTTTCTGAATAGAGGGCACCGCTGTATGTTTTCTGAATTCACACATGTCCTTTTCTGCACAGGTGTGTTTCTGTGTGTGGTTGTGTAAGTGCGTCTTTTTGTGCTTCATATACATTTTGTCTTTTTCTCTTTTGTCCTGATGTAACACCACAGCGTCGCAGTGAAATTTGCTATTGAGCTTTACAGACCTAGAGGACACACCGTAATCCCCATCAATCATGCCTTCCTCCTCGTGCCAACGTCACAACACAGATGAAACATAAAAGTCGAAGGCTGCTTTGACCCGGCGTTCTGTGTGATTAACAAAGAGTGGGTGGTAATAAAGCCATAATTGATCAATTATTCAAGCTGTTTTGATTTGATGTGACACTTGTTAGAATAGTAATCGTGGGTGGGCGTGCTTTGATGCCAGAGGTTAGTAGAATTAGTGTCAGGGGGAAGTGTTTTTTTCAGGCTGTAAATGAATGGATGCCTTCAATGCTGTTGATTAATTTCGTGTCTTCTGTTGAGAATTCCAGCTGCTTTTTATACTTTCCAGATAAAAAGAACTGATGGTTTTATTCTTAATGGTGCAGCGTTCGGAAAGGATCTGTTATTTGTTTCTTTATGAATAATAACCGCATTTCAATTGTTATTTTCCAATATATGACATTTGGTTTAGAAAATGATTAGAGTCATGTGTCTGACGCATTAGTGACATTTGGATGCAGCCTATCTCCTCCTGACATTTCCCAAAGCCAGTCAGCAGCCACCCAGTTCATTGTGAACCTGTGAGTAGTGCCTTAGTCACTGATTGGCAGAGGAAAATTTTAGAAAACATAGAATCAGTATAATCACACATTAATACAGTATTTGATAGAGGTTGGGAGGCTATTTTAAAGATCTTCTAGAGTGCAGTTGATCCAGTGTTACTGTAAAGTCAAAGAAATATGGACCCAAGTCAGATTTAACTTAATGAAATCTAGAGCTGGGGCGGATTGGCACCGCGCCGAGGCTGATCCAGCTGCCAGGATGTTAAAGTGACGGATGGATACAGCATCAGAGAAGCCTTCAACTTCCACACAGAATTTAATGATTACTGACAATGTCATATTTTATAAGTGCAAATCACTGACCATGTAAATGCGTGTCCAGCTGAAGCCTCTGACCGTCGCACACCGTCAGCAGAGTGCAACAAGGTAAATCTAAAAAGGAAAATAAAAAAAAGCCGGATGAGAACTGAGAGAGGTTTGTGCTTCTGTATGACTGTAGCGGGTCTCTGCATCTGTGTGTTGTGTTGTATCATGTGTGTGTTTGTTTGTAGGACCCTGACTCAGCTGTTCCTGTTGTCGTCCCAGTAATTGAACCCTGTTGTACTGTTCAACTAAAGCAAAACGTGAGAGTGTGCGAGTTAGAGAGAGGGGGAGAAAAAGAGAGCGCGTGTGTGTAATGAGCTCGCGAAACAATCATCATCAGTTCATTACAATGAGTGGGTGAAGTTAGCCCCGCAGATTTTAATAAGCCACACCACCGTCTCCAATACAGAAAACTGTTAGGATCATTTAATAACAATTCTACATGTTGTATAATGGCGTGTACCATAATGGAGTCACATTTTTCTTTCACGCCAAGAACATGATCCAGAAAATAATTTTGCTCCACATGATGTGTATTGAGAAATGTTCTGCTGTAATGATTATACCAGTTACATGTGCTCTGTGCAAAATGGATTCCAATGACAAAATTGCCTGTCTGAGCGAAGCATGCCAGACTAATGTCAAAGTGCATCGACCTCCGCTTAAAACTGCAGGATGCTCTTGATTGTCTTCCTGCTCGCTCCATCATTTAGCACTGCTGCGATGCTGCCGTTTCAGTGCGAAATATTTACTTCATATGCAGTAAAGACAGACAGCATGTGCAAGTGAGACACCTTGTTCTCAGTCTAAATGGGATAATGGCGATGCCGACGTCTGGATACTCAATTACCTGGTTTAACGAGTGGAAGAAAACTGCAACATGTAAACTCCCTGGCTTGTTTTGATGGCAGGTTTCCATGTGCAATAGCTATAACGCGGCAAGCAAAGATAACTCCTTTTCTCCATTTTCAAGCTGTATTTTTTTTTAACCGGTGTGAAGGTTTTAATGTGTGTTGACTCATCGTGAAAATGGTCCTGTGTAATTCAATGGATGGAACACACTGTGATAGAGGTAGGGGGTTCAATTCAAGTGTCTATCAAATGGCACATTGCTTCATCGCTGGGAAATGTTCTAACACTGGTTTTTATGGTCTTAGTGTTTTAACATGGCAGTCAGATTTATATGGTCCTCCAGGAGTTAAGAAAAATCTCACCTGTCATAATATATTAAATATTGCAATGGCGTTGAGACCTTGCAATGCAGATATGGGGATAGAATGTACTTTCAATGCGCACTATTATGACCTTTTACCCATGGTAAAACTCTAAAAATCCCTGCTCAGCACCAAATGGCTGACAGAGAAAGTTTGCAATGAGCTGATGAACATGAGAGACATGTAGCAGTTAGAGAGTGACATATTTCCCTCAGGAATTGGTGGAGACCAAAGCAGAACTAATGGAGAGTGAATTTTGGATTTACATTCATCAGGCAGCCCAATGTTGCTCTGTGTCTGCTGCATGTGTAAACAGGCAGCTGTTTGCTACCATGTCTGCCACAACAACTTTATAAAGCAATAATGTGACATTGTTGTGTGTTTACAGCTTTTTACACCGCCTCAAGTGGCCAAAGCATCTACTATAACATTGACTATTTACCCTCCTTATGCCACCCAGGTGCCCCAGGATGACTGGGGGGGTTACCCTGGCGGTGGGAAGGATGACGAGATCCCTTGCCGTCGGATGCGGAGCAGCAGCTACGTTAAAGCCATGGGGGACGAGGAGAGCGGAGAGTCGGACTCCAGCCCCAAGACATCGCCTCAGAAGATGGTGCGGCCCGACGCCCTGGTCAAGGCCATCATCAGACCCAGGGACCTGCTGGACTCCCAGAGGTACAACACATGCCACTTAAAGATGTCATAGTGTTTGGCTCTTCTTTTTTCTGTCTTTTGACTTGCATGTCCCTCTTTATGTGCTCACTTCACCTCTAAGGTCGATCCTGCAAAGCAACCATTGTCCATCTTAACAATTCTCCGTCTCATTTTGTGTCTTTAAATTATAAAGGTATACTATGCAGGACTTTCCTAAAAATCAGTGTATAGACTTCCAGCTGGCCACCACAGTCGTTAGACTTTGATATTTGGTTGAATCTAGGTTGTGACGTTGGGTGACCAAAATTCAATGTAGGGACAATCTCTAATGCCAATGTCAATTTGACATTGAATACTGACAAGAGATGGTGTTGATATTTTGTTGGTTTTCATGTGTGCTAACTAACCAAAATCCAACGTTTTCCAATCGCCTCATGCCAACCTAAGACTCTAATGTCTCTCTGACATCATATTGACGTCTGTTGCCAGCTGGGCTCACACAAGAATAATCTCTCTAAATCATCACTTATGATCCACTAGAAGTGTGTGGCAGTGTATTTATCTGCAGAGTCGCTGCCCAGATGCCGGACTGTAAGCACCACTCAACCAAGAGCAAGCTATGAAAACGGCGGACATAGCACCCCAAAAAAAAACAGCCATAAAAAGCTTGTTTTTCGAATCAAATCTCATGATGGCTTTTGCTTTGACTTTTGCTGGCAGTACTGTTTACAATTCCTGCATTGTATACCTTTGAAATAATCATGTCTAAGAAATTTATGTGATTTCATTTTTTAGTTTTAGTTTTAAGCCCATTGATCTTGGTGTTCCCTGGGAGGGATTCTCCTGGGATCTCACCTGGGCACACTTAGAACTTTTAGAAATACTACTAGGGGGTGCCAGAGATACAAAGTTTTGAATTCTACACATACTGGTTTTAAGCAAATCAATCAATGGAATTCCAGAACATTTCCAGAAACGTCACATATTGCAATGATTATATTTCTCAAAATCCTGAAAACTTCATGATTTGGTGGAGTGGAATTATCCCAATGCATGTTTTGTGTTATTTTCAAGACACGCTTCTTTCTGTGTTCCTATTTTGCATTTTAAGAGTAAACTTTTCCTCAGCTTAGTATCTGTTTATGTTTTGAGCAACATCATACTTGTTATTTATTTGCTTTATTGCATTCCCTGCAGCAGTGTTGACAGTTTTCGTGTGCTCGTGCCCCACCACTACATCAGTGTCAAGCACTTGATAGCTAAACCCTGTACTCATTAAAATCCCTTCATGGATATTTATATCAGTGTCTTCAACTGTAAGAAAGTGTTGAGTGCATTCTTCTGGGATGCGTCCCATTAAATGGTGAGGAAACGGAGGGCTTTTGTTTTGGTTACTCGGTGGTGGAAGAAAACGCTCATAAGAGGATTACATGATGAGACAAGCTGAAGACAATGTCACAGAAAAATGAACACAAGCAACTATGTTATGGAGAGATACAAGGAGAGTTACTATGATTACGCCATTAACAAGTCCATTAGATTAGGATGAAATTATATAATTGAGCACTTGTTCCAAAAATGAATAACCTCACCTGTAATACGACCATTCAGTAATGGCTTTTTACCCCAAGGTATTTTCTGAGGTTGTGTTATCATTAACATAAATATTAAGATTAGCTACTTTTCTTGATATTTATGTGAGCAAAGCGAATTATAGTGAAGTAAGATACAGCGATGATACACTGCAGAGGTTATTCTAAATCTGTTTTAGGTCAGGAATGGATTCCCTTCTGTTTCCTGCTGCGTTTACTGTTTGTTGTATGTCCTGATAATTGTCTGTTTTATCCCTGCTCCACATTTGCTTCACCCTTTGTTGCACCTAACATCCTATCTCCATCTTTGTTTATTTCATTTATTAGTTCCAGTTCACTTAAACATGGCACTTTGTAAACACCAGTCACAAATACAAAAGACCATCATCTGTCAGTTGTTGTTACTCAGAGGTTGCTAAAAAACCTACTCTTCCTATTATTTCCACCAGGCTTTGGATGTTTATTTTTCACTTATGAATCCATAAGTAAAACTATTCAAATGTTACTTATCGGCTTATTTTACTCCCCATTGTGGTTTTAAATTGTATTGTTATAGTACTTCAGACACCGAATTATTGCATTGTGCGTTGCAGATTCATCTTTTCCAGTCTTTTTTTTTTTTTAAGGTGGCAATACGAGAAAGCCGATTCACTTTTGTTCCCTCTTCAAAGGGGCCTGTCCCTCTTTGTTCACAGCAGAATGTGAAAGCAGTAATTACAGCTGATATTCATAAGTCTATAATATAATATAATATGACAGTTTAAAAAAAATGTCCCAGACCTGCTCTTTCAAAGCACAATCTTTTTATCTGCTTTTGCTCTGTTTCGCGAGCCGTGTGTGCATGTACCAGTCAAGGTTTGAGTCAAGAGTGGAGGGCCGTTAGCCGCACCGTACCTTCTCATTTTTAGAAAGTTAGATGCAGGTTTTCCTTTAATTTTTCATTTCTTTTTGAGAAAACTTTAAAAGTAAGTTACGCTGTGCTTTAATGACCCCCAGAGGCTCTATTTGTGTTCACCAAAGGTGTATAGAGAAAAGCATAGTCAAGATTAGAGATGCAGAGGCAACTGTGATGCAGTTTGAAGTCAGGTTCGGTTTAAGAGGAAAATACACATAAATTTGTTGTGGGCCTCCCTTCATTTATGACCAATTAACTCATCCATCCCATCAGTTAAAATCACTGAGTGACTTGGAGTTGCAGAAATGATTCAAATAATCTAAAAATATTGCTGAATTAGTTGAAAAATTAATCCAAGTGGACAAAAGTCTCCTGTCAGTGCCATGATCAGTTGTGTAGTCTGCGTGATATGGTGGTATACACTGCAAAAAAAGCTCCAGGATTTCCGTCTACCCACTTAAAATTGCAGACAGATATGTAACAACATAGTTTTGTGAGAAAACTTTTACCTCGGCTATTTGTTTTTGCAAATACAAGGTCGAGAGATGTGACAGCAATCTGAACAAATGCTGCAGAACATGCAGAGAGACTCTGTCGACGCTCCCATCCCGCTGAGCTAAGTGCGTGGCAAATGTGTGTTTGAAAAAAAGAGAGAAAGAGAGTGATGCGTTCGGAGCAGACAGGTGTTAAAGTTGTCAAATGGTATTAAATGTACATTGTAGGTTTCAGTTTGTCCATCAGTAAACACTGCAGCAGGTATACCCTTATGAAGCATGATAAGTGGTGACTTCCCATAAAGGAGGGGAAATGATAGAAAAGGAAATTCAGGACCTTCTGCCACTACATGCTTGGACGACTGGCATTAAACGCTAATGCTAAAGTGGCTAAAAGCTGCTAGAATCATTATCCCATCAACGTCACAATTATCTCCCAATTAACTAAGTTCAAGTCGAGTCAGTTTATTTGTATAGCACATTTAAAAACAACAGGAGGTAACCCAAAGTGCTTTCCAGTCGAGGCAGATAGATTAGGATCTGCCTCAATGCAGGTACACAGGATTAAAGAAATAAAAGGCAGTAATACATCATGTAATGTAATAAAACAATAATAGAGGGAGACAAGGCGTAGGAATAAAATAAAGCCATAAACTACGTAACATGATAAAATCAAAGTTGAAAATAGGAAGTTAGGAGAAACCAAATAAAACCAACTAAAGATAAAAAGCAGTAAGAGGATATTGGAAATGAGTTAAGAGGGGACTGGATAAAATAAGATTAAATGCTGAGTAAATATTTGGGCTACAGATCGAGAAAGAGAGGAATGCATGTGTAAAGTTTGTGGTTATCCAATCAAAAGGCGCAAAATAATCTGAAATGAATACACTGAATATAATAACAAAAGAGAAAAATAGAGGTACAGTAGGGCTATGATTGCCAGAATTGTTACTACAAACATTCAAACACTTTAGGATGCTGTTGCTGTTGCTATTTCATTTCTCCTCCATGTTTTACTCAGCAAGGTTTGCTGGACTGTGTAGAAAAACTCTCTCAAATGCCTGCTGCAACTTCTGCATAAATTGCACTGCGTGTCTGTTCTGCTTCTGGTCTGCACGAGCCCAAAGGCCCATCATCTGACATAAACTGTAGACATTATGCAAAGACGACCTTGTGTCTGACCTCAGTGTGGAGTGTCGCCCCTTAACAGACACACAGCTGCAGTGTGTGATGTCAGACAGTCACAGTAACAGACAGCGATACACACGTTGACTAACGCTAACGATTCCCTCACTCTTATTGTCATATCCTCGTCTCTCACTCTTCGCGCCACCGACCCCGTGCTCATTGCCATTCAGCGAAGGTTTTTAAATTGTCACTCTCTCGTACAGAACAGCATTTTCCCTGGAAGCTGGGAACCGCAGCGGGCAACACCCACAGGATCTGCTAATACTGTTAACCTGACCCTGATGAAAACACGTACGTGTATGCACACAAACAGAATTAATGATGAGCGTCTATGGCAGAGTGTTTGTGACGTCTCTCTGCAGGATGACAGGAGATAGAAGAAGCAGAGATATTCAGCGTCTACAGTCAGAGGCCACAGGCAATACCTGTACACACTTACGTAATACACCAGTTATTCATCCCCGAGGATACATAATGACAGATCGAATGTTATGGATTGTGATCAGGCAGGATCATAATGATATCTGTCACAGAGGATGCAGTCGTTTGGCCTTCTTAACAGCTCCTTCAGACTATGAAGTAATGTATGAGGTAGCTACAGTGAGGTATGCTCCTTTTCCCACATCTTGCAAAGCTTCCCCTGGCTATCCATTTTGAATAGCTGTAAACAGTGAATGATTTATGAGGATGCAACAGCAGGAAGGGCTATCAGTTGAAGTTATTGTACTCCAAGGCCCCTCTAAATAATGGCTCTCTCAGTGGTTAGACCGAGAGTCTGCCGGGCTCTGCTGAAAGGAAGATATTGACCAGCATGGATAAGGCTGTGTGTCCTGCCTCTGAGTCTATTGACAGAGGGGTCCTGATGCTAAACCTGAACCCACTCTAAGAATGCCATAATGTGGATTCCTTACAGTTGGATTTAAATGGAAATGCATTGGTCATATTTTTCTGTAGTTTTTGCATCCTCTGACATATCCGTTTCTTCTGATCGCAACAATGTGAGTTGGTGCAGCGCAGGGGTCGATATATCAGCCAATATTAGCTAAAGGCAGATATACATTGGTATTGACGTATGCGTGGACCAATGAATAACAAGAAATTGCAGCACAGACATACAAGGGTGACAGATATGTGTGAAGTAAATTAGAAACAGTGCCTTCATTACAGAGAACACTGACAAGGAAATGTTTCAACTGTAAAATGTCCCACTCAGTCAGTCACAACTCTTTAAAACGCTAATTAAAGAGATAAGATTAGATAAGATCACATTTTATTGATTACAGGAGGAAAATTTAGCATTACAGCACCACAAGAAGAGCAGTGAGGCCGATACAAATAAGTAGAGAAAAGCATACAGTGGAAACCTCTCATAGTGACCACGCTTACAGTGATCAAATGCTTATATTCAGACAGAATCATTCATACACAAATGCTGTTTAAATCAATGGTTCCCAACTGGTGGGTCGTGGTCCAAAAGAGGGTCGTGGGTCCATATTGAATAGACCCCAAGTGACTCTCAAACGTGTGAAGTTTATAAAAAGCACGCTTTATTAATGAAGTACAGTGAGTTTCCAGCACAAGCTTTTATTTTGAAGTGCCGTTTCCTGCTGTAGAGTGAGTGAATACTTTAGTGATAGTGATACTTTGTCTCACAGTAACCCGTCAGCTTTCATTTGGCTACCTGAGGATGCTGCTCTGTGCACATTTAAATCATGATGGGAAAACGACATCATTTTACCTCAGTGGAAATATAATCTCCTCAAAGCTTATGGCCGTTATTTATCAAGACAGAAAACAAATGTGCACAAGGAAGCCTTCTTCATCAAGTGGATTGATAATGCCAAGTTACTTAACGCCAACGTGATAAAACAGCTGTACTGTATTTTAAAATAGTCAATAAAATTCAATTAACTAGCCAAGCTGTCTATTTAATTACTTTATAATCATGTAATAAAAATAATAAGGCCATCATGCAATTTAAAAAAGTAATCTAATTCATTACATGCCCTGTGATTAATTAATCTTATTAATCACATGCATCAACATCTGCTGTAAAATATTTAAAAAAAAAAAAAAGGGCAGATGTGTCGCAGTAAAGCTGCTAGATTTTGGACACAGTTGTCCACTTTACCACCACAACTGGTTTGCAGTCCATTGCAGTCCATTTTGCTAAGGGAGTTGGTTAGTCGGTCACTTCTGTAGACTTACACAGTTTGCATCTAAACACCTGGTCAAGTATGGCTTAACGAGGCTGGCTGCTAGCGCTAGCATCAGAGGCTGTGCTAGCTCCGACCTCTGGGTTCGCTGCTAAATGCTTTGTGTTGAGGTGATATTTCAGGCTTGAAGTACTGTTCGCTGCTAAATGCTTTGTGTTGAGGTGATATTTCAGGCTTGAAGTACTCCGATGGTACGAAAAATACCTTACTGCAGAAACTGCAGAGAACAGTGCTACTATCAACAGTTCCATCCGGGCGTTTTTTTAAATGTAAATGTTCCACTCACAGGGTCTAGCAGCATTGTCTTGTCTGCCTCCATCATGTGACAAAGTCACTGTCGCTTTCAGTGATGCACCGGTACAAAGGGCACCATGGACCGTCATTAATCAGCATTCATTTTTTAAAAGTGTTATTTCTTCTGTGATTAATAAATCGAAATTAATGTGTTATTTTGACAGCCCTAAAAAATACACATGTGAATTAGATGGTAAATGTTTCTGTTATGTGATATTTGTAAGTAAAAATAAGCAAAAAACAATCTAGTAGTACTGGGGCTATAGTTTACTGTGGGGATTAAGTGTTGTTGCGGTAGACAGAGCTTTATGTTGAATACTGCTACAGCTGAAAACATGGGCAGCTTCGAGGTGCAGCAAGAGGTGACTGTATGAATTATTTGAACTTTAATTCCCATAAATCAGCTTACATGAAAGGGTACACTGCACACTCGTGTTTGCAAGCCCGCCTGCTCTGTCATCGTTTTATACCAAAGAATCCAAAAGGGACTGGAAACCAAACGGCGGTGGGAAGAAATACTCAGTGTTGCTGACAACAGTTGTTTTAGACTCTTAACATTTTAAATCATCCATTTGGACAAATATATTCTCGACTTTTTATAGAGCTTAAGAAGATTTAATTTGGGCACAGTTGACATAAAAGTCATGTCCAATGCAATTATAGATGTGTATTATGATTAGATTGTCTGCAGAGCACCTTAATCTCTCATCATTTGTTTAGCATTGTGTCTATTTTCTGTTTCTTTTTTTGTGTGTTTTTTTATTCTTGGCATCATCGTGCCGTGATCCATATCTGTTACTGTTTTAAGTCCACACATAAAAGGCCCCACGGATGCTACCTGACGTGAGAGCTCTTATGCTATTATGGTTCATTGGGCTTGTTGGGATGGAATTAGATTGGATTCAAGACAGACGTGGCGCAGGTTGGATTTCCTCTGCTCTCGTAGCAATTTGATGTCCCGCGGGGGCATTCAGATGGGCCAAACACAAATTTGACAGCATCGGCTCCCTGAAGCAAATCATGTTAAAGTGAGAACAGGCTGTCAGGTTGTGTCACCTCCCTCCATCTTTCCCTCTTCCGAGCTCTCTGTTGCTCTCGTGGTTGACGGGATCGCCTCTTTGTTCATCTCACCAATAAAGAATACATCACAGTCACGGGCCCACTGAGCCGGAACAGCCTGTGCACTAGAGGGAAAGTTAGATGTCAATGATTGTTTTAATTAATAATCATTCACACCCCCACCCCCCCCTTCCTTCCATTACAACTTCACCCTGGGGTCCTGTACGTCCTGTGAGCTGCAGAGCCGACAGCTATGATAAATTGAATATGAATCAGCTTTTTTTGTTTTTTGTTTTTTTGTGGGGGGGGGGCATAGTAGGACCTGCCAAAGATGTTTAAAGATATATTAACGATGATGGGAACTGAATGACATGTGGCAAGTTTCACTATTATCCATTAGCATAATGAGTAACTGAGTCAGTAATGATATGTCACGTCTCATAGCAGGTTGCATTGACACATATGCACAGAAGAACATCAACAATTAACATCCATCTCCGGCAACTTAACTTCTCTTTAAATGACTTTGGCCCGGTGTCTATACACCGTGAGCCAATCAATCCCACCCATTTTTGTCAGTTTCTAAAATAACTCACATTTGTTTGCCCCCTGTCCACGATTAGCTTCTGGAGGCACCATAATTAATCAGAGTTAACACTGGCAAAGCATTCGATAATTCCTGATTCGACATAATGTAATTACTCATTCAGATAGCATTGGGTATGAGCATTTTTCCCTCAGATCTCAAGGTCAAAGCAGAATTCCAATGCATTGATTTGTGGCTGCGTGGGACGTGTCGTGCATAGTTAGCCCACTTTTCTGTTGTGAAGGCTTATTCCCAACACTTTAAACCGCCATTATGGATGTAACACTTAAAGGAACACTTTCCCAATGTTCAACCAGCTTTGTATCATAACAGTGTGGGTAGTATGTGTTAATAAACTGTGGTAAACTTCTCGCCATCTTACCAGCACCCAGATCTCCTCCTCATCTCCTAGCTCAAATTTGGATTTTTGCTGGCTTTATGGCTGTTGCTTGGACCACAGATTGTACTTCCGCATTTTCGTATGCCCATGACGCAGAGTATTGAAGCGGATTGAGAGAGAGAGACCCCCTCTATCTATCCTCTGTCTCTTTTAAACTCAGGTCAACAGTAAAACGAAGCAGTGCGGATCAAATACGAACCAAGATTCTGTTAATATAGTGCCTGTTTCTCCCCTAAAATGTCCTTAGAAATATATTTTAGTGCACTGTTTGGCTGTAATATGAGAATCTGTGAACAGGAAGTAGGTGCCATTCTGTGTCCTAGGGGTACCATTTTGTATCCTGTAAAAACGGAGACTGAAAATCAAACAGTAGGCTGTGATTATCAAATATGAACCCAAGATTTTGTTACTGTATTGCCTACTTCTCGCCTCAAATGTCTTAAGAAATACATTTTAGTGCACTGTTTGGCTGTAATATTAGAATCTGTGAACAGGAAGTGTTTGCCATTCTGTTTCCTCTATTGTAGAAAGGAGGCTGAAGATACTGAGATCAAACAGTAAGCAGTGATGATAAAATATTAACCAAGATTCTGTTACTGCAATGCCTTTTCTCGCCTCAAATGTTTTCAGAAACAAATTCTAGCCAACTGTTTACCTGTAATATGAGCCTGTTTGTTACTAGTCAGGTGCCATATTGTTTCCTATGTCAAAACAGACAAGTTTGCATAACGTCACCCACCGGCAGGAGTGTTTATTGGTCCGGTGCGGCGCAGCGAGTTCTGTTAATTGTAGGTTTTCAACCAGTTGAGCAAAAACAAATGCCATAGCCCTTTTTCTCTTGTTTTCTGCTAATGTAGCAACAATTTCAAAAGTATTTGCGTTTCTCTACTGCATAGACAGCCTGGTTTTATGAAAGATCTTCTTTATAGCAGTAAAATATTTCTTTAATACTCTGTCAAAGGTTGAACGTTTTTGTCTCCTGCTACCTATTGTCTCATTCAAACAGATATTAACTGCTATATTGATCTTTTGGACCATGGCTTGAACAGAACATACAATATTCTTTTCATATATTCCCTTCTTCAGGGTTTCCTTACCAAGATGAGATTCACTCCACTTGTTATCTTCTACCCAACTGGGAACCATTTGGAACTTTTGGGAAGATGTGGTCATCATGCAGTGCATTTTGTTTGTCTAAAGTATACATAGATCTGATTTCCACATTCTGGACGAGCAGACACATTTCCTCCAAGTCTTATCCACTTGCTCTCAAGTTTATGTTTTTTATACTTAATGTTAACCCTTCTTGCCAAATCTTCTCTCCTGCAGCAACCTTTTTTTTCATGCTTCAAACCGTCCTTTGTCCCTGTTCTGTTTGTATCTACCGTTCAGTCAAATGCTTTACTTTCAACCTTTCTCCTCTGGAATTAGCACACAACAGCAGCTGTCAAGGCCGGGGCTTTGTTTAACCACAGAAAGGCACTGGCAGAGTGAAAGGAAGGAAGTGTGAGATTCCCATCATCCCTTGCTTTAATATTGGCCAACAATGGAGGCGCATTAGCACCAATCAGAGACATTAGAGGAAATTTGTTCTGGCGTGATTTGATAAAGGGCCAACGTTCTCAAAACAGCCTCCCTTCACTCAAATGGTGATAATAGACATCTCTACAGGCAGGGATGGATGAAATATGCCTCAGATGTGCCTCAGCCGGTGCACTTGTATCTGATCTTGTCAGCTAAAAAGCTTGACTAAGTTTCATTACTCAGGGAAGGATGTTAGGTAGGGTTTTTTAATTCTCATTTGGCTCAATTAAGCAAATCTAATTAGTCACACAGGGAAAAAATGTGTGTTTTATGATGTAGTGTAATTGTTTTAGTGGGCCGCATTTCGTCATCAAGTGCTTTGTAATAACTTTTGGTTAAAGCTGGCGGACCGTGTGTATGTGCACCCACCCTGTGACAAAACTCATCATACACTCCTCATTTATTCATTCATTTATTTTATTTAAAAACCTCAGAAAACATTGAGGGATAACCCCCATTTTCAATGGTGCCAAGGTACATACAGTAAATTCAAACACAACTAAACTCAGAAAGCAATAATACATGGCGATATAGTCTCGGTGATATGTGGAAATAATGTTCCCTTTTTCATAAAAGCATGAACCTTGATGCTCATACATTTCCAGAAATTGACCCATCATGATAATGCCTCATGGCGGCCATTTTATTTTCCACCATAATCAAATGATGTATTTTGCATCCTTTGTCCTGAACCAAACATGATTACACAACATAGGTGATTTATGCCCCTATGTCTATTATTTTACACAATCTATGGCCAAGAGCAGTTTATCAGGGCACTGTTGAGGAAAAGTGCTTGAGGTGGTACCAATTATGCCATCTACAACAGACTGGGGTTGGATGGACCCAAGCAGCTCTTCCACAGGCAAGCCAGTCCATCCTTGAACTATTACGTTGTGGCTATAAGGAAGGCTGCTGGGAACACTGCGAATGCAAAACAAAGCCTCCTCAAATTGCACATCTCTTTGGCAATGTGGAGGAGACTGTGAAGGAGACAGGGGATAGGTTCAACAACAAAGACAACAAATAGGCATGTTTCTGAAATACATTTTATTATTACAGATTATTACAGTTAGGTTTGTGTTTGACACATTCTTTATAAGCTAAGTTGCTAAACTCACATTAAATATTGTTGTCTTCTTTACAGTCACTGGCAGGGCTAACGATAAAAAGATAAAGCTTGTAATGTCCTACACAACGTGCATGCAACAGACATGATGTTAAAAAGTTGAGCCTGGGTTCTAAGATACTGTAATTTCCCTCTGACGTCAATTAATTCACCATTAACTATTCACCTGTACGTTTTTTTGATGTTGTACATGGTATCACTGTAATCCTTGACCTTTAAAACATAGGATGAGACTTCACCTTTTCTGTGTTATCATGTTTGGTTCAGGAGATATGTTGCTAAATACAGAATTAGGTTATGGCAGAAAGTAAAATGGCTGCCATCACCACCATGAGGTGTTTTTGCAACAGCTCCATTTCTGAAAATGTTCAGGGCCCCAAACTGAAGAAGTTTTATGAGAAAGTGAACATTTCTCCTCATATTTGGCACATTTCACTTGGACTAATATCAATTAAAACAAAAAAAATGATGATCAAAAAGATTAGCAATTAAACCTTTGAATTGTTGCAGCAGTATTAATGAGGTCAGCTTAATGTTCTGTTTAAGCATATTCCAAATATGTCATTACATTGCTTGTGTGTCTACATGTTTCATTATGAAGATATTGCCATGACCAGGCAATTCTGTCTTCCAAATAGATGTACCTGCAACATTCTCCCACTCTTATCATTACTCGAAGGCCATGTTGGTCATATTGTATCACCCTAATGTTTGCAGCACTTTGGTGAAATCGCCCAAGCAAACATTTAACTCACCACAAATCCCATACAGAGTCAGTTCCATTGGACTTGTGCCCAGTGACGTCACATCCATCCAACTCCCACTTGTGGGACCCAGTAACTCTGTTTTCTTCTCTACCCACAGCTCTTACCGCCTGGATAAAATCAACAGTGACATGCGTAACTACATCACCAATTTTGCTGCAGACTTAAGGTGAATACAGGCTCAGCGCCTCCCCTCCCCTTACCTCTCTGTTGCTGCCATGTTGCAGTGGTCAGACGTCGGAGCCAGCTGGCTCGCTGCCCTGCTGACATACCCAATATGGGCGCCTCACAGAGCAAACACTCAAAACCAGTCAATGAGAGGTCACCTGGGGCAACCTGCTCATACTGGCAAAGCACAAGGCACTTTGAAGCAATATACGTAGATATGATTTGATTCACTGATACACATTGCACCAGCATGCTTCTTCCCCATTTACAGCTTCTTAACTTTTACCACTTCATTCAGACTTAATCTCTGGATGTTTCTGCCCTAGGACGCCTTTGGATGCTTAGAAGGTTGATATTACTTTGCAAACACACACAGCCTTGCTACGGCATGACAAGATGGATTGGGGGACTTTTAATCACACTGGCATTTTCCTCGCTGCCAAACACCAGTGTTTATCTCTATAAAAAGCCCAGAAACTGCTTACTCATCCCTGCCTGCCATTAGAAATGGATCTGGCAGAGGGAACCTCACTTTGGTATTCCTAATGTGACTCACATAGTATTCTCTAGTTTACTTAAAGCGCCTTTTCTTCTTCCATGTTTTTGTTTTTCTTTTCTCTCTGTCTCCATGTTCTCTCCAGCAGATTTCACACCAGGCTTGGGTTTCTGAACATCCCTCTTGCTCTGCTGGGGTAGCACATTTAATTGACCTGGCTGACCCCGAAGTGCTCTCTGAAGTGCTTGCTCACTAACTAGCTCCTGATTTGCATTTCCCTCATTTCCAAGCATTGATTAGATGTTTCAGCACAACAGAAATCGAACTGCCTTTTTAAGGACGCAGGTGAACACGTCTATGTAGTGGGGGAGAGAAACAGAAAGAGAGCGAGGCTCCTGTCTTTGGAGACACAATGTCATAACCAGTCTCCCTCTCAAGTTCAGGCTGCCCAGAGGAGGCCCGCTACCTTTGATAACACTTAATTGTTTTTGTCATCATGTTACACCTGTAGCCACTGGTCAAACTGCTTTGGTTATTAGTTAAATTACGTTTAATTGACTTGCTAAAGAAATCTTCACTGTGGCTGTATTCCCACTCCCTTCATGCTTCTCCTTTTCTCTCTCTGTTCAGTCAGAGCTACCACTTGCAAGCCACCAGGGACATGCATCCAAGCATTGCCCTGGATCCCTCTGCCAACTACAACTCTCCCAAGTTTCGCTCCAGGAACCAGAGCTATATGCGGGCAGTCAGCACCCTCAGTCAGGCTAGCTGTGTTAGCCAAGTGAGCCAGGTGAGTCTGCATCCTTTCAATTAGGAAAGTTTTTCATATCTGTGTGCTGGAGTGCAGTGGTACGTACACTGGGGGCCGCTGAGGGACCCTGAGGATGTCCCAGGGAGTCTCCAGTGAAATGAATTTCACCACAAGGTAGTTAATTTAAAACCCCAGTTTAAGAGCATGTCTGTCCAAACATAGTTTTAACTCTCACTGTGACTCTTTAATCGTATATCATTTAGTTGTTGTTTCTTAGAAGCCGCACATCCTTTTTTTTCCTGTCTTTATTTTACTTACACTTATTTTATATGACAGTTCATTGCACATTGTTTATCTGGATAGATTAAAAGACTCCAACGGGGGTGGCTGAGATATTCATCTCCCTCTTAAAAGAGAGGTATATTGATTTGCTCAGAGTCTTAAAAGCTCAACTAAACTCCTACTAATTCAAAATCCCTATAGAACAAGATGTTTATCTTCGATTCTTGATATTGCCAAATGGGGGTGGAGTGATAGCCATCAAACAATTTCTACTCAGTAAACAAACATCTGGAACAAGTCAGTATCAAAGACTTTGCAAAATACATACAAGCAGAAATATTTCTGGTCAACATCAACAACAAATTTTTCACAGCAGACATTCCGACACAGTATGATCTTGTTTTCATGAAAATTTACGTCATGCTGTTTGGTTGTATTCACACAAACTAAGAGCTACTGCAATAAAAGGAAATCACCTACAGTTTATCTACCTGTGTGGAAATACGACAGAACAATTTTCAGGCAGCACTAAAAAAAAAACCAAACAATTTTGTGACATTATAAAAACGCATTTTTATTGATCTCTCTGCTGTCTTTTGCTTATTAAAATGTGCACTTGTTGGATTTTAGCCCTGTTTTTATTTTAAGGGAAATTGTCAGAGTACACACTGTCAGGTTTAACAACCAAGCAATTAATTTCTCCAGATAAACAAAATGTATCCTCACTTGCTTATCAACGTAGACGGCACACTCATAGCTTGTGTTTCTCACAGGTGAGTGAAACAGAAATAAACGGCCAGTTTGAATCGGTGTGCGAGTCAGTGTTCAGTGAGGTGGAATCTCAGGCCATGGAGGCTTTGGACCTGCCCGGCTGCTTCAGGACCCGGAGTCACAGCTATCTGCGTGCCATCCAGGCTGGCTACTCCCAAGACGATGAGTGCATCCCACCCATGGCCTCCACTGTTACCTCCACCATCAGGTCTACCACAGGTAAGGGCAACTGGACATAAAATTGATTTGCACCATACAATGTGTGACATCCTGGATGTTGGTATTTTCCTTTGTTCTTTACAAATTGACACCAGAAGCTTACATTTGGCATCAACGTGTGCTAATGGATGAATATAGAACAGTTAGTGCAAACTGGTTGTACTGTCAAACAGCTTCATATCTTTGCATGAATCACTCTTGTATGTTTCCATTGTTTTTGATGGACGTATGATTACCGTAGCTACCACTTGTGAGCTGTGCTAGTTCATCCTACTGTATTTTGGATACAGTGCTTCATCTGCTCATCCATTGGATGCATCAGAGAGTAAAGCTATGAACCCTATTGAAAATCACAAATGGAAATTGTCTGATAGGGACATGACTGCTTTTTCCGCTACATTTTGGAAATCTGATTGTCTTTATGGTGCCACAGGGTGACACTTGTCAACGTACTCACAGCTTTATTGCGAACTGGGCAAAGAAATTTTGAAATGGACGTGTGCAAAGTATGCATTGTTTAATTGTAAACCCAGTTTACACCTACATATCACAGCGTATACTATGAAGTTTCTTCGACCACGAGTTGTTCACTTCACACAGATTATTTTGTCACATTGCAAAGCTCATGTTTACACACAATGAGATCGCATTACAGAAGTGCACATTATTGTGTCTTGACCTGGACAATGAATAATCTAAAGCTGACAATGAATATGCCAGTAACAAATTGTCACACTGCTTAGTCAAATATATCACATATGCAAAGTTGTTACAATAAATCTAAAGCTACTCAGCTGACACGTGCATTCATTTCTGATACTGAGCCTTGATTATAAATTGTGAGCTGCTGGTGGTTTCAACAATTCCCGTGATTGCTGGCTTCACAGAGGAAATGATACGTCTTTGTACAGATGAAGAATGTTGGAAGAAAAGAAGAAAAAGTGTCCGGAGGAGAGGTCTGAGCGGATCCCACCTCTTCTCACATTAGATTCATGAACAAACACTATCAGTTGGACAATAATAGGGAGGGTTAGAGGTGTGGCCATCTGGAGCTGTGCTTATGATCAATTCTTCATACCTATAAATGTTTGCTTACACTGCTTTCTCAGTAAACTCAAATATCTTTGCATTTTTAGGATACAGAGTTTTGTATGTGATAGACTTGCCTCTATCTTGGACATGGGGCAATTGGTGCTTCGATTCAATTTGTCAAACTGGACCTCACTTTTTCAATAGGGTTCATACAATACTTCCTGATTAATGGGAAATGGTTTGGAAGCTTTGCTCATCTTTGCCTCTTTTCATTGCACAAAGTACACATTTCTTTACCTCGACTGAAAGCAGACGAGCATGCAAGGATTGTTCTTACACCTCATTTATTAGAAATATTGTCCATTCTCTGTGATGTGTTCCGGGAGCTATAAGTTTCAGCTTTGTGCATTGAAAAGATGTGAAGAATGCATGCTACAAATTAAGATTGAGAAGGCAGTGTAAACCATTAACAAAAATGAGTCAAAATGGGAGTTCTTTTCCCAGTGTTACACTGGTTTTCAACACTGTAATGTATAATAATGTTGCAGATTATTAAAATTCTAGAATAAAAATTCTTCAATACACATCTACGGTATACAAATGAATGAATTGGGGCAATAATCATAAGGTTAGCATTTAGTTGTAGATTTCTATTATCTTATTTTGACTCATGGCATTCAGTGCATGATTTGATGTTACTGCTTTGTGGCAATAAGAAAGCACATTCTCTCCAGCTGCTCACACCTGTGGCCATATTACAGATACGTATTTATATTTGTCTTCCAGACAGAAATTATGTGCAGGAAGACTCTTGTTTACCCGACCAGGCCAGTGTACTTGAGGATATGGCAGACACGGCCCCTTTGGCTCATGATGATCTAGGCTGCCCCATCAGAAGAGAAAGGCTTTATCAACAAGAAAACATGGGAGCTAAAGCCAAACCTCTTTCTGGACCGCCTGTTTCTCCAAGCCTCTTCAGATCCCCCAGATCTAGTGCCCCAGAACGGCCATCACCAAAAGCCATCCAGGCCAGTATCAAAGAGTCCGCTACCTTGGCTGCAGCTATCAGCATGCAGTGGAAGGAAGAGGTCTCGGCCATGCGTCGAGAGCTGGCTGATCTAAGGAGGGACCTCTGTAAAGAGCTTCGTGCTTTCAACAGTAATTTCAACACCTTCACGCAACATTATAACACATGGTCTCCTCAAGGTGCCAACATGGCTGCTGGAGCTGGGGTAGGTTTAAGTGGAGGGGCTGGGGCAGGAGCAGCAGCTGGGGCAGGGGCTGGGGCAGGGACAGGGACAGGACCAAGGCCGGGAACGGGAACAGGGGCAGGGATAGGGGTAGGGGTAGGGGAAAGGGTAGGGGAAGGGGAAGGGGTGGGAGGGCTTGGAGCCTCAGCAGATGGCAGCACTGGGGGAGCCAGAGAGAAGAAACCCCAAATATCAAAAGTGTCTGTGGGAACCCAGGCCAGAAGCAAGGTCCTGGTCCGGCAAAGCACTGCAGATGCAGCTGTCAATTGTCCAGAGGAGAAGGAGGACAAGAAAGGCGCCCGCCGAAATCTGCCAAAACAGCTCTCGATGGACCCAAGCATTCTTGCCTGTCCACAGTCAATGTATGTGGAGAGCGCCATACCACTTTCTTTGGATCCAATTCTTCCAGGCTCTGTTAGAGCAACCGAATCAGAGCCATGTGATGTGACTGCTCTGACCACTATAGCTAAACCAGAACTACCAGACCATGCAAATGTGAGATCATTTGACGTGGTCACTAATGAGCCACACGCCACTCATGATACAGTGCCAATTTCCTCAGAAGCAGCCCTCAAGAGCCCTCAGGATTTAGTGACAAAGGAACAAGAAATGGCAGTCTCTCCACAGCTAATAAATATAGGCCCAGCTAATGAGTCCCTTTCAGATACTGAACCATCTCACCCTGATGACATGAAATCCCCAGACTCAGAACTAATTGAAAGGGATAAGATACAGCTGCCATATCCAGTTCCTGTAGTTACTGTGTCTCCACCTGAGGAACCTGGTTATGATTCAGATTTAGAGTCTCCAGATCCTGTCACTGTGGAAAAGCCAGATCCGGAATCTCAAGACCCCACTGCTGTGTCTTTACCATATTCAGAATCAGAAAACCCAGATCCTGCAGACCCATCAGAATTAGAATCAAAACCCTCAGACTTACCCATGGTGTCCTCGTCCAACCCCATTAGTCAGGACCCAGTCTCAGTCTGTGATGTACACACAATTGATCTTGATACTGTTACACCATGTAATGTAGAGACTGACATCATATGTCCATCTATTGTGGTGTCAGAATACCTTGACAGAGATTCTCCTACAAGTCCAACAGACAGTGACGCAAGTCCAGATCCCATTGTCACCTTTCCAGATTATCCGTCTGACCCTCCCCCAGAGGAAATTACATCAGTCTCTGCCACCAGTTCAGTAGAAACTCAGCCCAACACCGAACCAGAGTCCCAAGACTCGGAGTGGCCACCCCTTCCTGAACCACTTGATACCACCCCGATTTATCATGCCGATTTGGTCCATTTTGACTTAGTCATGCTGACTTCCCTAGATCAAGATGATCTTGACTCAGTGTTCATGGACCCTGAACCAGAGCCATTTGACCTGAGCGTTGACTCTCCATCTAATACAGAGGATTTAGATCCACCCTTCTACCAATCAGATTGTCCAAGTTCATCTCTACCCACTGTTGACCCTGCAACAGTGTGTCCCTCGGATCCTTCACAGTCAACAGAATCTGTCTGTTTGGATCCAGCTATGGAGTACCGCTTAGCTCACATGCCTCAGGATGTAGCCTCAGAATTTTCACTACCACAAGTCACTGTCACAATATCCCCTCCTAGTTCAGTATCTCCTGATACATCACTCGAAATGGACTTTGGGCCCACAAGTCCAGGCCCAGATCCTCTTCCACCAGATACAGATCCATCACCACCAGATCTCGAAGATATACCCTCAGAGGACCTGGCACCCATGGAGCAAGATGAAATGATTACAGAAACCTTGGAGTGTGTGGTTGTATCCCAAGAATATGGGGAAGTTGTGGAAGAAGAGACCCCAGGTAGTCTGGAGAGGTCCTCAAGTGAACAGGCCTTTTTGTGGTGCAGGTGGCAGAGGAGGGGCCAGAGGCAAGAATCAATGCGCAGGAGTGCCAGCGTGGAACTCTGGAGCGGGAGATACGAGTACAACAGTGCAGAAATCACATACGTGTCCCTCACTCTGTGAGCTCATACCTCATTCTCAGCAGACAAAATGTAGCTCAAAGTATATTTATAGCTCACAGTTCGTAGCTGCCAGTGTACTGTAGAGCAACGTGCAGATCTAAATGTCATGTGAGCATTGGCATTCAAAGCAAGGACTTCCTCATACACAAACCTGCAGTAATATTCCAGGAAAAAAAGACTGCACTGGTAGCAGCAAGAAACCATAATTTAAGGACTGCACCATACTGCAAGAATGTGGTGAACCCTTGGTGGTGACAAATTTACTGAACAACTATGCTTCAAAAACATTTATTAAAAGCAGTATGAACTATTCTGAAGCTGTTGTCACCACTGATGTGAATTATCTTCCAGGACAGTACTGCCTTTTTTAATCATTGGATACACTAGTAATGAATGTTCTTGTTCAGTCAGTGTATTACATCAGACATTTTACATATCTATTTTACGAGACTCTTTCAGAGCTCTGTCATAGACTCTGGACAAGATGGCCTAATGTATCGGCCTGACAATCCTTGCAATGATGATGGAAACCTTCCTTTCCTTGACTTATTTTGAGCTCTCTGTTTATTGTCACTCTAGAGTGGAGTGAAGTAAATCTTCGCAGTTATCATATAACTATAAGGACATACTGTTTACTATGTGAGCTGTTGGATGGACTCTGCAGGTATAAAGAAAAAGGACATGATACTGTGGAATGATGTTTGCACAATCCTAGACTGAGCTGGAATACTGTACTGTTAATAGATCATAGAAAGTAACTTGCATTATTTTAAATCACGCTTAAATATGATTACAAACCAGTACAGTTATGGTATGTAGCCTCTATGTACACACAGTCTCATGTAACCTACATGCACATACACTTTGCTACCAAACATACAGCACATAAACCAATGACTGTATATAAGGATGGATGGCATGACATCTCCCAGACTGTTCTTATGCACTGTTAGTAGGTATACCTACAAAACGTAATGCATCACAATTTATGTATAACACATGTAATCATGAGCCAGTAATTTCTGTATAACCCAAGTAATTGGGAAAGCTGTGAACATGTAACCAATGTGCTGACAGGAGAAGGAACAAGTATAAAGCGTGAAAGTCTGCGTATGAAGGCAGATTGGGGTAAAGGATGTGTCAAACAACACAGAACTTTCCCCCAGAAGACCGGTGTTAAAACAGTGTGAAACGAAGTGAACTTGAAGATATTTTAAGGTACATTGTCACCATTTTCCTTTCCCTAAACCTAGCCTACGCAACTTTGCATTTGTAACTTTAAGTTAAGTGCATAACTTTACATTACGTAGGTAACTTTACATGTACGTAACATGACAATGCTATCTGTGAGGTGCTTAATCATTACATATCATACAAACCACTGTATGTGCATTTTCGTAAGATGCAAACCATTGTATTAGTATACGTTGGATCTCCCCAAAAGTGAACCCAAAACATCTTGATCACCCCCTGGTGTCTGGCTGTATTATAGGTCATCAACCTTGCCCCCTTCCATTTTAGCGTAAAGGACATGAGCCAAACTAAAAATTTCAAATCAAATAAAAAAACCAAAGATGGTTTCTGTCTTTTTAGGTAGTACTTATCATGGTGCATATTCAACTGTTCATTTCCTTATAAGTTTGGTTTTAATTAGTTATTTGATGCTATAAAATGGGGGTGTGAAGTCATGTCGATTGGTGTGCTCACAATCAATGGAGCTGCTTGTAGTGGGTCATACAGTATGGGCGGGAACTTGATACCATGACTCCACTCCCCAATTGCTGCTGCACAGACTCTGGCTCCAAATGACGTCACCTGTGCAGGATGGATCGAGATATTTTGGCTTCTTTTTTGTAGAGTGGGAGGAAGTGGAAACACGTTGTCCGTCTTTATATACAGTCTATACACACATCTTTTCTGGACAATAAGTATAAAAAAATCACAATCAATCAACTAAATTTGTTCATTAATCTGACCATAGTAATAACCGGCCTTGTTGAGAGGTGATATTGTAATTTTAACTGTAAGATATCATCTCAATGCTCAGGAATCAAAGACTGAGAATGTATTACTGGGACATTAAGTGTAATGACATGTTGAATTGTGTTCCTTCCTGAAAAGAGGTGTACAACATGTGGCTATTTTTTAACATGTGTGACCCTGAATGATGAAGATGATGTTGTAATGGTGCATGACAGTTGGCCTCAGTATTTGTGCATTTCATATTCAGTGCCTCATTGTAAGTATTTGGTTCTGTTCATTGTTTCGTTTTGATATTCAGTGCAATGAAAGGAGCCTACATACCACAGAAGACGCATAATTCTGTTACCAGCAATGAACAGCTAAAAAGCCAGGCAAATCACAAGATATATCTGTGCTATCTGTCCAATTAATGGGCTCTATATGGAATCGCCCACTGAAGTCTGTGCTCTAATAAAGTGCGCTGGAACAGAAAGAATCTTTCAGCTGAACATCAGTGAGCTGCCAGAAAAAGGATTTTCCTGTGTGTTGTTTTAAATTGAATGTGTGCAGAGCACTTTATGAAAGTTTGCTAAATTGACTGAATCTAAAAGGTTTTCAAAGGGTCGGGAAGTTAATTAGGTTGTACTGTTGTATTCATTTTGCTCATTTCACCGGCATCGAACTCGCCACTCTTTTCCTCCCTGGACCCCTTCCATGTTTGAGTTTTCATTTGCAAAATTGTAATCTAAAAGTAGCACATAATTTACCCTGTACTGCAGTGACATTTTGTTTATTCATAAGCTATAATGCAAATAATCTGCTTCAGGATTCAGTCATGCAATAACCAACTATACTGGCATATAATAACAGGCTCTTTTCCTCCTGTGAACTTTGGAACAAAGGGAATGATGCTGCTGAGTAGCTGTGAAATGCTTGCTTAATTGAAGATAATTTGCAGAGAAAACTAGACACGCAGGCCGACCTTGTGTTGTTTAGATCACAAGATTTACTGTTACATTATTAAAAGGCTTTACATCTGAATTCAGTAACCTCAATGGCATGCTAGATGCGTGAACTCTTCTACTGCAGCTCACAATACATGAAAGTAGATGTATACAGAAAGCAATTCAAACAATTATGTGAACGTCAAACAGCTTAAGGGAGCGTAATAGGGTGCTAACCTTTGCAGAAACATTCTCCAATTACAAGATTAAACAACACCAAATATTATGATTATGAGTATAATCTTTCACTTCACCAAGCACTTGCCACATATATTATATGGGGAGAACGTATATGAATTATCTTTTGAACTCATGTAGAGCAGCTGTATCCATTGTTAGCAGTTTATAACAGATTTTTCTTTTCATGATTTAAGATAAAGTCTTCTTTATCTAAGGCAAAATGACTAAAATCAGAGGCAAAGTAATTAGGAGGCTGAGAAGAGGGATTGTATTGGAGAGAAGAAGTTATTAGATGACATTTAAAACACTCAATCAAAAAATGAAATCAATCAGATATGACGATGCATTTTTACTTTAACTCACAAATGTCTTCATTAAGGTGGCATACTGGTATCTAGAACATATCAGCCACATTTAACTTGAACTGATGAAAGAAATCTCATCTCATACCAGATTGATAATATCGATTGATCCCTCCTTTGTGTGGATCACGCAAGAACATCTGCAACTGTACCCACTCCTGAACTGTGGAAGTACACAAGACCTGGACACGAGTCAGCTTTCATTTCATTAAAAATGGTTGTTGGAATCTCTTTCATACATTTGGTCATCTTATTTGTGGAGATGCATAATCCTGGTAAATATTTAAAGATAACAAAAATAAAACTGTATGAGTTCTGATTACTTAATATGCACATGTACAAAATTGCAGTTGTCACTCTCTGATCATGGTGCTTTGCTGAAACATGGACTTCCTAGTCAGTGTGCCTCTATAATGAAGCCATTTTTTTCAGGAGCAGTGTCTTAGTTTATTCTTTGTTGTGATTTTGCTATACGTCTGACTGTGCAGGATGATCCTAGCCTGCAGTTACTCCCAGGATGTTGGACTTAATGTTTGGGCAGAAATGCCCACTTTTCTGAATATCCACCGCACTCCCTTGTTTTCAGGGATCCAGTTCTGCCTCCCCTCCACCTGCAGCATTGATCGGACTCCCCAGCAAACCCCAGGTAATCCTGCTACCTGGGGCATCCTCCATTGCTCTATTGCAATGGGAGAGATATTATTTAAATAAAGCACAAGTTGCCCTGAGGCAAGTTGCTGTTGAGCACATATATAAATGTTTATTACCTGCAATTACGCACACATTCACACATTCAAAGGAGACCTATTATGCTCACTTTCAGGTTCATACTTGTGTGTTGGGTTTCTACTAGAACATGTTTACATGCTTTAATGAAAAAAAAATATTTTCCTTATACTGTCTGTGCTGGAACAACTGTATTCACCCTTTGTCTGAGGAGGCTCAGTCTTAGCGCCTGTCTCTTTAAGAAGGCCTCTCAAAGAAGCCCAGTCTGCTCTGACTAGTCATTGACTAGTCAATGTCTAGTCAATGACTAGTCAAGCAGTGACTGTAACGGTACTGTTGTGGCACTTCCTACCATGAAAAATCACCAATAAAAGCGTTAAATCTTCACAAAGTGGCATGTTCCGGGAGAAATATGATTTGAAATCATAGGAGAAATAACAACCTTGGCAACGAGGATTACGTGTTTCCCTGGTGTTAGCATGTAGCTAAATGTAGCAGTGTACTCGCAGCCGGGGAATGACTATAACAGAGTGTAGCTGCACTTTGTACCGTGAAAAATCAGTAAAGCTTCTTAATCAAAATCTTCTTAACCGGATATGTTCCAGCAGGTATATGATCCAAAACTGGGTAGAAATTTTCAACATCGGCAACCAAGATTACATGTTTCCCTGACATTAGCATGTAGCTACATGTAGCAGTGTATGTAATAGAAACACTTGTGTGTGTAGCGTGCCCGGAGCAGATGACCTTGTTAAGAAATCTGTCACAAGCTGACATCAGCTCGTCTCAAAAGTAGAAAAAAAACATTGGCAACAGAACAGTCTGAGGCCTGAGGTTTTAGCTCACAAGGATTACTTATAAATATGTTTCCCTCATTATTGGAAACTTTGGCCACGTTTGATATGAACATCCAACACTGTAACATTATTTATATGACAGAATTAGAAAAAGCAAAATAGGTCCCTTTTAATGAGCTACAAGTTATCATGCAGTGAGCAAGCAGTGAGATATCTAACTTTTATTGAATACAAAATTAGTTTTTCACACTAAAATGTGTTTTTTCATGAATCACTTGAGCCAATAGCAGCGGGACTGACTGGAGGATTCAGTAACTTTGCTACACCTGCACTACGCCTACCTACTTTAAACCAGTCTCTTCCTTTGCTTGAGACTGATGGCAGAGCTCAATTGTTAAAGTGCTTTTTCGCCTGTTGCTTGACATATTTATGATAGCATCACTTTATGAAGCCTTCCTCCATCCCAATGTCTGCAATATTGAGGGAGCACACATGAGCGTAACATGTATGCACACACCACCCTTTGGATGTTTCTGTTATTAGCTTCTGTTGTGCATTTTAGTGAGCCATCGAGTCGACAGGAAGATGATTTGTTTTCATGCAGGGTGAGGTTAAGATCAAAAAGTGACGTGCATCTAACTGGTGACACGCAGATGTGTCAGACTCGGGAGCGTGACTTCCACGAGCAACAGGACATCTGAGGCATTATAGCGAACAAAAAGAACACCATTGATCTACATATCAAGAGAACCTTGCCATAAAATCATTATATCTGCTGCCATGGGGTGTTTCGTTTATTGCAAACAGTGTTTTTGTTCTCTGTGATTCATCGCAATCTTTAAACTTTTGCAAACCATCCAGGGTTGGTTAAGTGAGTTGGAGTAATGACTCACCCAGTCTGGTTTTTGTTATCTATTGTCGGCTATTTTTATATTAATTTCTTTATTGTTTCTGTCTGCAACACTCGTCACAGTGCCAATAATGGAGTTGACCATCCATCTTTCTCCCCCTCCTTCCCTCCACATCATTTACATATCCTTAAAAGCCTGCTGCAAAACAAACTGCTGCATTTCCTTTACAGTGATAAATCCAATCGGGGAGAAAGACTCTTAACGACGTGTCACTCAGCTCCCCACCTACCCCACCCCCATGTTAGCATACAAGCCAGTCCTGATAGATAGAGAGGTCCTAACAGAGATGGAGTGGTTGAATCACTGCCTTTGTGTCTCGCGTTAATCAGACTCACTGGCACAGCGGTAGTTGTTGTACGTGTGCGTGTGTGTATGTGTGTGTGTCTGAAAGAGAGAGAGATTAAATAGAGTATTCACACTGAATACATTTACCTGCCTCTAAACATACCACTATCATCTAGACTGTACGAACTGTACACACTATTTTCTTGAAACCTGGTATTACAAGGAAACCTGTTGCTGTCATGGAGATGTTTATAAAGACATATTGACAGTTGTTTAGATGCCAAGCGACTTTATGTTCAAACTAGTGTTTATGTATTCTCTTGCATGCTAATAAGTTATTCTGTGGTTTGCTTGTGGTGCACACAAATAACTAGAAACCAACTTATAAATGTTGGAGTACCACCTCCTCCCAGGTTTTCTGCTTGTGTAAGTCTTAGTATGTGATTAAACCGGACCGTCCTCCCAAAAAACATCTGAACAGGTCATCTTTGCAAGCAGCTGAGACCCATATTTACATTTTTTGTTAAGTTGCAACCTCAATAGGCCGTAGTCGTTATGATGGGAGCAAAGGAGGAAGTCAGGTGATGTGGTATAAAAAGCTACCAAGTCCACAAAGGAAGGAGGTCAGGGTGGATGAACTGGTCAAAAAAAAACACAACTTTCACCCCAAAAACTGATGTTCGTGTCCTGTGTTAAAACCAAAAGTTGGTGTTGACTTATGCACTAATGCACTAACGAATGCACATAGGTTTACTTACATAATGTATTTAATTCAGGAATGTCAAATGGGCGGCCCGCGCGCCAAAAGTAGCCTGCCAGGGAACCTCATCTGGACTTTCGGATGATTGTACTTAAGAGACAATTGTACCTATGATATTGTTGTCAGCTAACTTCATTAACTCTCTAATAGATTTTTCTTTATTGCATAATATAATAGGTACTGAGCTATGATGGAAAATACAGCTGGTCTCAAGAAATGTACCTGCCACCTCACTAATGGTTGCAACTATAAATCAGCAGAAAAATGACAATTACCAACATAAGCCACCATGTTCTGAACAGATGCATTATAAACACTAGACTATTGTTCTATCGTTACTACTAAAAGAAAAAAGTTGCTCCGTAATTCCTGACAATAACTGAATTATGACCATGTTTGAGTCTAAAACACACTGCACATATTCAGCGCTGACATTATCTACTCCAGTTGGCTGACTCATTTGAACTAAGATTTGTCATATTTTGATTTTCACTAACGTGTTTGAAGAGCATAATTTGCTTTTCTTTTATTCTTTGTCCAAAATCTGACCATCCTTTACTTCACATTTTGTTTTACTGTGTGAATAAATCTTGATAGCAGTGCTTGCTGGGCCATTGTTCCTCCACAAATAAATCTGATTAATCTAATTAATTTAAATTTTGATGCACTCTGCATTTTCCCCCAGTCATGTGCACTTGCACTGATAAAAGCTAAAATAAAGTCTTAAAAGAGATAGGGCTACAAGATTAGGTAGCAGTGCAGGATGTTTCTTGATACTGTACTGTACTTCAGTGGTGCAGTTCCTTGCCAAATTTGCAATTAATTTAATTATGATAAGTACTACCACAGTGAACCTGGAGCTTAATCAGGCAGTTGCCTCGCCTGATTATTAATCCAGCCTTTGTTGACCACTTTGTCTGGCATGGTGTAAGCAACAATGTTAAAAATGACCAGGGGCATCGTAGTGTGGGGAAAAGTGGGACTGATTACCCAGGGCCATGGGAGGGGGCCCATGAAGAGCCTGGAATGAAAAATTGGATTGAAAAACTTTTTTACATTTTTTTTTATTTCTAAGTAATGAGTGCTTAACTAAATTACAATTGGCCAAATAAATCAGTTGAAAGTCTGAACCTTGTATAAATAATAGTTAAAAACTCTTTGAAGTCCCTCTCAACCCCTTAATGGGGCCACACACATGCTGCGTCTTTAACCGCCTGGAAAACGTGAGGTCAAGAGCTGGGCACTACTTTTTTGAGCCAGCTTTCAAGAGCGTAGCGGAAGGTTGCATCTTAGGTTAGTAAGCAACCTTAACAGGCCCCTTTCATAGCCTATTTACCTGAAATCCTGAGTGCAGAGCTGATCTTCTTCCAAGCACTGTTTATAAGTGTGTGGGCATATCGTCTGTGGGACAGATGTAAAGCTCTGGCAGCCCTGCATCAAAATGATCAACTTTTCCATATTTACAACAGACTGATATTTACAGAAGAAGGGAAAGATATCTGTCGGCTGTGATTGGTTGTCTCTCGTCACATGATACGTGGTGCACCCCACTGCGTTCCAAAAGTTGAACTCGGTTTATCTCAGAGCGCAGTGGTCGCGCCCTGAAAAATGGTCACAGCGTCGCTCTGGGGTTTGAGCGCTCCTGCCACATATCTCCATTGAAAACAATGATTTGAGGGCACAAAAAGACACAGCATGTATACAGCCAGTCCGTCCCTGCATTTGGATTAATCTCTGAATGGAGCGTGAGGCGAGTGAGTGACTGCAATGCTGCTGGAGCACCAATATACACTGCTGGTCTTATCCAAAGAAAGGGTAATCGGGGCTCAAAAAAAGAAAGGAAAGGGAAAGAAAGCAAACTGACTTAAAAAAAAAATCACAAAAAAGGTGTTTGAGAGAGACATGGATAAGGAGAGGAAGGGTGGGGGGTCCACACAGACTACTTATGGGCCCCAGAAATTTGTGTTACGCCCCTGAATGTGACAGTTTATTACAATTGATGAGCTGCATTTGTAAACACCTCTCATGGCTGTATGCTTTCAGTCTGCACACCACTTTATTTTCATGTTACTGTATGATTATAGTGAATCAGTTTGTTGATGTTGCAATGATGTAACATAGCATGAAAACATTGTTCAGCACTTTTTAACTGAGTGAGTGAGTGAGTGAGTGAGTGAGTGAGTGAGTGAAGGAGGGAGGGAGGGAGGGAGGGAGGGAGTGTGCCCCGGCTGTGTTCACTTTAGGTGAAATCTAAATGCTGAGTAATACTGCCACTGCCAAGATGGGAGCAAGAATTATGACTCCCCTTTGCACGACTGGCTGGCTAATAATGGCTCTATTTTGGTCCTCCTGCTGAATCATGCCCCCTGAATGGGTCATCTCTTCCCTCCTTTGATCTCTCCTCGCTCCCTGATTTATCCTCACTCTCTATCACACACACAAACTCTCTCACCCTCCCCTCCCGTCTGCACAGATCCACTCTCCTTCTGTTCCCCTCTCTCTCACCTCTACATCTCCATTTTTTCTCTCTCCCCCATCTTCCTCGTTCTTCCCTAAATGCATCTCCTCATCCATGAGAAGTTAATTTTGTGAATGGACAGCAGCATGAGTCATTAAGCCCCCGGAGCAGACCGCTCTTCATAGACCAGACGTCTTCTTCTATTTATAAACACAGCCAAAATATGTTTGAGAAAGAGGCCCAAAAAATGTTGCAGGTTTGAGGTGAAGCCCTGTGCTTTATTTTTTATTCTTGCCATCAATGATGCTCTTTCTAAAGAAGGGTTGCAAACAAAAAGAAAAATATTTCCCTGGTTTCAGACAACGTGTTTGTTCGGGCTAAAATGTAATTAGGCTGAAATGCTATTAATTCTACGCCACAACTTTGGGAGACTGCGTGGGGGCTGCTGCTCATTAGGACTCAAAATAGATCACATTTTTGGTCTTGTAAGGACTTCCTTAATTGCTTTGTGTGATGTAAGCATTTGTAAGGCAGGAACAGAAACACGGAGTTCAACATGGTTTGCCTCTTTGTCAAGGAAAACGATAACCCATAACTTAACCTGCAGCGTGACTCAGTGTTCATCCTCCTCGCCTCCTTTCTTTCTTGTGCTCTTGGCTCCGAGGCACCTGGCAGTCTCTCAGCTTTGATCAAAACACACTAAACACAGCTTGTGCTTCAGATGTTTCAGCCTCGTAACCGCACTGAGTGAGCTTTTTCTCGAAAAAGCCTCGCTTGAAAAATAAAGACACGTCAAAGCTTAGAAGGCGTTCATGACCTGCTCCTCAAGTCCATCTCTCTGTGGATTAAGTCCATATTCTCATTTGCACTTGAAAGAAAGTAATCCCCCCTCTTTCTGTCATGAAATGGACAGAATAAGACGATGAGAGTTGTCAGGCTTCCTTGAGTAGTATCTCCTCACCAGGATCCTCCACACATGAGTACTTTCTGGTTTTTCGCCGTCATCCATGTCTGATGAGTGTCTCACATCACAGAGGCTTTGATGTTCTCTGTTACTCTATCGACTTTTTCGTTATTTCAGAAAAAAAAAAATCAAAGCCTTTAAATGGTGCCAGTATTTCCAACCATTCCCATCGTTATCTGAGCACTGCAAGTGAACAAAAGAGCAGGAAAAATGTCTCTGCACTCGCTGAGAGATAAACACACCTCTTGAACAGAGAGAACTCACCCAGCCAGGAGCCTGGATCGATAAGATGATCAGCACTTTGCTATAAGTAACGCTTCTACATATTTAGCAACCAGCAACATTTTATCAAGCTGTGAAACAAATGGTGTTGCTGCCTAATGTGCCATCATAATCGCCATGATGTATTAGCTCGCCACATATGCTAATGAGGTCATTAAGTAATAAAAGTAAGTTAATTAAGCAATGATATTAATTGCTAATACATTGGAAAGTACTTTCCTTAATCAGCTTGTTGTCATATGACAAATGGGTTGAAATATGTGGTGCCTGCATGATATTCCTGCAATATAGTGATGTAGAGATGTTGAGAGGACTGTCTGGATTGACGCACATTGCAGTGAAATAGATATTTGGCAAAACAGGCATAGAACACGTAACCGGTGGTTTCATAATCTGATTGACTTTTAACTTAACAATCAAACAGTGCTGCGAGGAAAATAATAATCAGGAGGTTAATGGATAGATAGCAGGTGTTTAAAGTCTGGTGATGTTCTACATTTTTATTTTTGTGAACAAATTCCATGAAAAGACAAAACCAACAATGAATTGATCCGACCATCAAGTACCGTCTGTGTATCCAAAGCCTGATACAGCTCCTGTCTCTCTGTCATAAGAATTTCTTCATTGCAATGAAATGCAGTTAATTTCCAGTTGATCCAACACACACTATCCTGCTTTCAAAAATACTAACTAGAGCTCTAAATGTGTATAAATCCATCACTGAAAATAGTCCCAAATAAATTAACTTTTTACTCCTGTTTGAGGAAAGTATGCTAAGAACTAGAGTTTCCTTACTCTATGCAGTAGTTGGATTCTTGCATTCTCGCAAAGTCATACAAGAATTGCAGGGATCACAAGATCACACAAAAATCTATCCCATCAGGCTTCAAGTAATGCCCTCGTAGCATCCTATGAAGAGCTACTGGCAGCTACAGGTGTGGTTTAGGGGTGTATGATGACATGGAGAAGCGGCTGTTTGCTCAAAGCAACAAGAGCAGCTCCTAAAGAGGTTAGCATAGATCAGAGTCCTGCATCGAGTTGGATACCCACAAGTACCTGACAGGTGACCCACAAAGAAAGGTGATTCATGGGTGGTATTTTGTCTTCTTTTTTTTTAACAGGGTATGATTATTGTAGGATTTGCGGTTTCTTGGCAGGCCACGGATCTTGGCCTCTAGTTTTGCAGACGAAGGCGCAGCGCACCTGCGCTTCGCCAACTGGGTGTTGCCAGGCGGATTTTGCAAGTTTGGCCTCTTTCCCACCTCCGTCCCTCCTACCTGCGCAAGTCGGAAAGAGGGAGGAGAGAAGGCGTGGACTGGGTTTTACACACATCACACCAATCAAATGAGCCCCTCTCCTCGCCCTTAAATGCGCTGCGCGAAGACGTAATGAGAGTTTACTCAATTCGCCATGGCGGAAGAGAGCAGCAGCGTCAGGCGGCCAAACTTCTCCCAGGAGGAAACTGATGTTTTGGTCCGGGACGTCCAAGCTCGCAGTGTCCGAATATACGGAACTGCGAGCAGACCTCCACGGGC